>NC_056731.1:712641316-712861316 GCF_019279795.1 Protopterus annectens
TTCTAGCTGTGGTTGTTCTGGAGTTTGTGGTTAGGTAGTTTTTGCATCTCTATAAGGTATCTATTTTCTTGTGTACTTTTTTTACAGTCTGGGCAATGTGTAAGTTGAACTTCAGCTTTTGATCAATAACAATCAAAGTCTTATTACTGGATGTGATGTTGAAGTAAGTGGATTGGGTTTTGAATTTAGTGGAGTTGAAGAGCATGAGTTTAGATTTATTTGGGTTCAAGATTAATTGTGCATCTTCCAACCATGATTCAATAGCATTGAAGGATGTTTGGGTTAAGTTCTTTAGTTCAGGTAGAGTTGGGGCAGAACATATCACAGTGGAATTGTCTGCATACTATATAAGGGTGGCTAGCATTGTAGCATTATGGAGATTATTTGTAAACAGGTTAAAAAGGAGGGGGCCAAGAATAGACCACTGAGGCATGCCCATAGTCACTGGTAATAAGGGAGAAAGAGCTTTGTTCCACAGTACCGCTTGTTGATGATCTATGAGGTAGTTTTGAAACCAGGCTAGACTGGAGTAGCTTAGGTTCAGTTTGGACAAGGCAGTCAGCAGTTTGTTACGAGACACTGTATCGAAGGCTTTTGATAAGTCTAAAAAGATTGCTGATACTAGCTCACCTTTATTTCTAAGTTGACTGATGGTGTTAACGAAGCTAATAAGGGCTGTGGTAGTACTATGGTAGGGGCGAAAGCCATGCTGAGCATTTGAAAGTAATTTATTATCTAGGAGATGGTTAAGTATTTGGTTGTAAACACACCTTTCAAGGATTTTTGATAGAGGGGATAGGATTGCTATGGACTGATAGTTAGAGAAGTCAGTAGAGGAACCTCATTTGTGTAGGGGTATGAAGTGAGCAATTTTACAGAGAGTGGGGATGCATTACTTGGGTATGGAACAGTTAATTAGTAGATAAACTGGACAGGAGATGACTTCAGCTGCTATTTTTAAGTATGTCAAGGGTAGGTTGTCAGCTGCCAGGGTTGTGGGTTTTAGCCTGAGCAAGTATTTGTGTATGTGGTGGGTTGGGACTGGATTTAAGGAGAATGTGTTGTTATTATCTAGTAGAGAGGTTAGGTTGATGGGCAGTGATGGGAAGGTTTGGTTAGTAAGGATTTTGATGGAGTCAGTGAAGTATTTGTTAAACTGGGCAGCAATACATTTTAGGGGATTACTTGCTGTTGGTTGAGGGGTCTTAGTTTGACCTGGTCATAGTATTTTATTTAATGTGGTCCAGCATTTTTGAGGATTATTTTGGTATTTAGCTTATAAGCTATTATGGTAATTCTTCTTATCAAGTCTTATTTGGGTTTTGGCTTTGTTTCTTATCTAGTCTACTTGGTTTAAATACATAAAAATGTATTGACTTCAATACTTCCATTCCAGATTATATATATATATATATATATATATATATATATATATATATATATATTTCCCATTATATTTGATTCTAGCAGGGACAGACGAATCTAAACACCTAGGTATGAATAGAAGTCTGTTTCATAAGTGGCAGATAATGCTGTGCTAGGACTGATATGTTACAAAAATTGCGAGAACTCATCATAGAATGCTGGTTTGCATATTTGAAAATTTTAAAATTCAGATGATTTGAGGGGTATTTTACACTTTAAAGTAAAAAATGACAAGTTTATCTGAAGGAGGTGCTCATGACGGGGGGGGGGGTGTTGGTTAGGACAAGGTCTTGTTTGTTCTGCCCTCCTATTTGTTATAGAGAATTTCTACTTATTAGGTCTAGGAATTTCAGGATACACAACTTTGGAGGTGAAGATGCATGTGTTTATCAAAGAATATTTGAGATACCTCATCATAAAATAATGTTTTATTACCGGTAGTTCAGTGAGTATATGAAGGATTCTTTCAAGGCTTGTGATTTATAAATCTTATTTATTATTTTTATTATTATTTTTTTCAAAGACCGTATTTTACACACTCATGTTTTTGTTAAACCAAACTGTATATTTTTAAGTATGTACACATTGGACTTATTGGTCCAGTAGTGATCCCTAGCTGAAAAGTAGTTTTGTATGCAGTAACTGGTTTATGATTCTATTTTAGATTTTAGTCCCCATAAGAAATGAGACCTTGATTATGCCTATGTGTTGCTAGATATGTTTTTTCTATTTGAATATGCTGAAAGCAGTGTGTACTAAATTGTATGATTGACTAATTTTGCCATTCCGCAATGCTTATTGGCTATACAGTGTATTTGTTCTTTCAGAAAACTTCGAACTATTCACAGGCATATTGGCCCCTTTCTTTTGTGATCTATTAGCCCTAGTTTGTATCTCTCAAACAATCACAATTTATACACTTATGATTATGACAAATTAGATTGTACTACAAGTGGTTTATTTTAAACTATATATATATATATATATATATATATATACATATATATATATTAGACCTTAAATCACGTTTGAATACGTTGCTGTATAGTTGACACAAATTCACTCAATTATGATTTTCAACTGTTGAAATTGGCTCGTTTTTCTATCCACATTGTTCATTTGACAAGGTATTGTGTCATACATATGAGAATAGCCAAATGCTTATTGACTGGTATAGATAGATCCCACATTAATAAAATTAGCTTGTAACATCTCACATTACTCAATTGTGATTTTCTACTCTTGAAACTGGCTCGTTTTTCTATCCACATTGTCCATCGGATATTGATTGATACGTATGAGACTAATCAAATTCTTATTGACTGGTATAGCTAGATCCCACATTAGTAAAATTAGCTTGTAACATCTTACATTATATATGTTCCCTCCCTACACATTTTCAAAATTAGCTTTATAGTTGTCTACATTTTCAAGTAAACTTCTTAGGTGGTAGGCAACATTAAAATGTATTAGCAATAACTCTAACGTGCTAAGCACAACATTAGTTAGGATTCTTTTTCCATTATTTCCCTTTTGAACAAGGGTTTTGGACAGACGAATGCACCTGCTAAATGTATACACATAGGTATAATGTCATTTTGTACTTAAATGTATTTAAATATGTTTTCTCGCTTATTATCTATACAATCCAGGTGATTGGTTCCTTCTTCTCATTTTCACTGCCCATTGGCCGAACCGTTGATTGATTGACCGAAATCTAGCCAAATATTCCATTGGCCTCCTGTGGATTGGCCACTAAAAGTAATTAAACATTTTGAGTGGCCCTAGTCGCGAATGCGGAAGGTTTGCCCTGAGTTTTATGATTGGTATTCCTTTTTTATTTTTGTAAATTTAAAGTTGCACTACACTATTCAGGTAGTCTGTACCTTCACCTAAAAACACCCAGAAAGTAAAGCAACTGTAAAACCAAAAATATCCAGGTTGTAATCCAGAAAAAAAGGGTTGTCTATCTGTAGTACAAGTTTATTAAGCGCTTTCGGCTATGCACAGCGTAGCCTTTATCAGAATACATTACAAACAGCATACTGCTTCATTAAATAAAACTCATTGACCAATCACAAAGATAAAACACTTAATTAAAGAATCACCCCCCCCACATTGCCCATTAACTCTTAAAAACATATAATAGATTTGTGCCCATTTACTCTTAAAAAATGGAAAAATACTTTAAAGAAAAAAGAAACACAATGGCAAATAAGAACAGCAGCAATGTTTCCCCCGGGGTTAAATGAAAATATTTCCACGGTCCCAGTTTTGCAGAAAAGAAAAAATAAGAAATAAATATTATTTTTATAGTTACTGATGAATTTTGAAAGGATTTTCTATAGAGTATGTTTTCTAGTGATGAACTGACTGTTGTTTCTGTATGGAATACGAATCTATTATATGTTTATATGGATATTTTTGTTTTTTTATTCTGTACCTTTACTCAATGAAAACAAGGAGTCAGTTCAGCTGTTATGACATTTAGTCTGCATACAAAGTAAACATCTAGTTTAACAATGAAGATATACACAAATAACAAAGCCGTACTTCAGCTTACAGCATCAGATCTGTAAGGATAGGAAAATCAAAGTCTCCCATACAAAAGAAATAGTCCCAATCTTTATAGTGTCTTTCCTGCCTGCTTCAGCAGTTTAGAGAATTTGCCAGAATAATAAGTCTTTCCTTTGAAGCTGGTCTGCTGGCAGTTTGTTTTCCATATCTTAAACATTCTGTTCCTCAAGAATAACTCCTCGGCCTTGCTCTTATCTTGCACTTCCTGTTGACGAGACACAGTTGCATACAAGAGTTTGTCTTGACCTGCTTGCAGATATTAAATTTCACAAACTGCATAGTTTATAAAAGATAAAATATTTTACTTCTGACTCCTAATAACAATGAATGCCAAGCTATATATTTTTGCCAAATGCACTCTACAAACTGAAATGCAGAATATTTATTTTACATTTCCAGAATAAAATCTACTGAAATCCATTTTTAACCTGGTCATTACTCTCACAATTTTCTTTTTCATTAGTCTATCCATGAATTCACTAGGGACTAGTAAGGATCCGATTGGCTCCCTATGGATTGGTTACAAAATTCATTATCTTGATTTGATTGGCCATAGCCGCAAATGCGGGCGGTCTCTGCTTTTAGATTTATATAAGATTAATATAATCTCTACCTGAGTCATTGATTGATTGCTTGAAGTCCATTCGTAATTTATTGGCCTCCTATGGATTGGCCACCGAATTTTATTAATATTCTGATTCCTCGCTTTATTCAATCCAGGTGATTGGTTCCTTCTCATTTTCACTACCCATTGGCTGAACCATTGATTTGTTGATTGAAATCTAGCCAAATATTTCATTGGCCTCTTGTGGATTGACCACCATAAGCAATTAATCATTTTGTTTGACCCTAGCCATGAATGCGGAAGGTTTGTCCTGAGTTTTATGATTGGTATTCTTTTTCTATTTTCTTTTTCATTGGCCCATCTATTAATTCACTAGAGATTAGTAAGGGTCTGATTGGCTCTACATGGATTGGTTACAATATTCATTATCTTGATTTGATTGGCCATAGCTGCGAATGTGGATGGTTTTTGTCCTGAGATATATGATCATTTTCCTTGCTAATTGCATGCAGAGCAGCTGTGTAGTTCTTCCAATAGCCAATGTCATGGCAACACAACCTTATAATTGAGTACTCCATGTGGGCATTGGCATTTTCTCTTACTTGTGAGGGAGACATCCTGGAGTTGTGTGAGCTAATACCTATTACAAGACCTGTGGAGACAAGCCAACTAAATTGTGCAGAAGGATCAAGACGTAGGGGCAGAATGTGAGTATTGCTGTTATATGTTTGGAATACTGCTAGTTTAACAGGGTTTGTCTGAACATGCTACTTCTGCATGGGTTTCAGCCTGACAAAGTTCTGTCTCTGCATAGCTCTAAACTGTAGGGATATCCACATAATGGCCACAGGTTAGCCTGTTATGTTTGGTCTGTCCCCCAGAAAGGTGTTGTCCTTGGCAAATCAGTAGCATACTCTGGTGATTGCATATTTGTAAATGCTAACATCCATTTGCTTTTCTGACTTTATATCCCTCAGAAAATATATGTTACAACAAACCTTGTAACACCAGCAACCTTCTCAGTGTATAACAGCAATATTTCAAGTATGGCCATGTATTTGGGCCTCTGTCCACCAATTATGTCAGGCTTTGTCTAGATGTCATACAGTAGGAGGATGATAGGTAAAATGGTTTATCATTATTTAGTGCTGTCATTCCTGCTGAGGGGAAGGATTGGAAAACATGTTGAAGTCTGTACATTCAAAATGTTGGTGTATAGAGAATGCTCTTAGATGCCCTTGTAACATATTTTATGTGGGAGAGAGTAACATGTATTTAAAAACTAGGCTGTTAGAACATGTGAGACATATTACTGATAAGAAAGATGACTGTTCTATAGCCATAGATTTGAATAAATCTCATCATGGAGACAGTAGTGAGTTCCAAGGTACTGTTTTGGGAAAAGTATGTTCCTCAGTTTGATTAAACATTCATAAAAGGACAATTGTTATGTACAGACTCAATGTAGTAATATTAAATGTGATACTTTATCTCTTAGGGGGTTAAATGAGGAGTGTAATTGGAGGCTGTGTATTTAATTATGTAATTAAGTGTTAACTGCTTCTTGTGATTAAGGCAAGTATTTAGTGTAATGTTCTACTCCTTGAAGGCTTTGGCCAAGACATCAGAGTATAATAAACATGTGTGTATTACTGGCTGATTGTATTTCTTTTTGCTATGTTCAGTCATTTTAGTTGTTTTGCTTAGAGGTTGTTGTATGTCTGGCCATTGGTATGGTCTATCATGATTTTGTACCAGTGTACTATTTACTTATTTATTTAGACTGTGGGGGGGACAGATGTGAGTTTCATGGGACCTTTTGTATCCTACTGTGCATGATGCCTCAGTTATGGGTGGTCTGTCAGCAGCATATGTTTGTATGGGTATTTTGAGACACGTATGCATCTCTCTCTCTCTCTCTCTCTCTCTCTCTCTCAGCTTTAAGCATGTTTACAGGGGTTTGCACTATGATAAGTGGTGCTAACGTATGGTTAAACAAATAGGCGCTTACACTGTGTAGGCTTCATGTACCAGTGTGCAGATCTGCTTAGCATTTACATTTAAGCAATGCTTAAACCTGCTTAGCATGTCTCAGCCCTGGTAAACATTGATCACATTCCAGTCTGATAAAATAGCAGGGTAATGACATATTTAATAGGTATATTTCATTTCCTGTACCTAACATGCTTCTATGTGCTATCATTACAGTAGCAAGGGGTGTGACTATACTGTATGGGACACCTGGGTATGCCTGGACACTGCTGCTAGTTCCAACATATGGGACACTACTTAATGTGGGCCTTGCCCGTTTTCCTTGCCTGTGTGAGGGACATTGCAGAGGTGGTGGGCTACAGATTTACATATAGTAGGGGGCAATACATCACAGAATAGGACATGTGGAGACAGCCAAACAACATGGGGAACATATCACCAGATTTGTGAACAGATTCTATGTCATCAGTGGATTGATAGATTGATAGGGTTTCTGTGGACATGCATTTAGTGAGTGACTTCACAACTGACAGTGATATGTCTCTGATATACATCTCCACTGGCATGCTGTCCACAGACTGGCCAAATGTTTTCCTGTTATGTTTTGTCTGTTCCCAGACAGTTGGTGTCCTTGGTAAATCAATTGTGGAGTCTGGGGAATGCAGTCAGTAAATACTCACATCTATTGGTATTACTGACTTCATATTCCTCATAAAGGATATGTTACAACAAACCCAGTTACATCTATAACTGTCTCAATGTATGACAACAATATGTCCAATCTACCCCTGTGTTTGTGCCTCTGACTCCAAATGATTTCAAGCTTTGTCCAGAAGTCATTGAGGCTCAGACGTACTTAGTATCATTCTTTCTTGCCTTCATTCCTGCTACCATCCCAATGATGTAGTAGACCCACAGACATGTCAGGGAAGAGGCCATAGATATGAGACCTGGGCCTGTATATTCTGAGGTGAACTGTACATGTGAGAGGCCTGTTTATGTCTGGCCATTCCTAACAGACTGACAGGATTGTAAACACATGTCATGTGTACGTTATTTGGGATGTGTATGGAGGGGGGCAGATATAAGTGTTATGGCTCCTTCTTTATCTGACTGTGCATGCTGCTCCAGTTTCTGTTGATCTATTGGCTGCATGTGTTTGTAGGGGCAGACTGAGACATGTCCTGTACCAAAGCCAGGATTCAGACTACACTGAGAATTAGGACTGTATATGTAGGGCTAGTGTGTGAGTGGCAAACAATGATGTATTTGTTCACACAGACCGTATACTCTACTGTTCACTTGACTTACCGGTATGTGACTGTGACTGTGGTGATATTGGTTGTGGGTATGCCCTTTCACACTGGTGTCTGTTTGTCAGTGCTGTTACATCCCTGTAGTGCCTGATATATTTGCAAATACAAGTGTAGCTACCCATAGCAGATTACCTTTTTCAATTACTTGTGCTATTTCACTAAATATATGTTAAATCACACAGGAGGGTGTTACTACAGCAACAGTGTTTGTTTATCTACTCCAGTACTTCAGATACACCCCTGTTTTCATGGCTTCCACCCACCACTTTGTCAGCCTTGGTCCAGATTCATTACAGTAAGAGGTTCTGAGGATACCTGTCAACTGGCTGGATTGTTTCAGGATGTCCAGGTTTATTGCTCATATTTCTGGTCTGTTTTACAGATTATTCTCATTTCTCTGGTAAATCA
The DNA here is from genome assembly GCF_019279795.1 of Protopterus annectens. Taxonomy (NCBI): domain Eukaryota; kingdom Metazoa; phylum Chordata; order Ceratodontiformes; family Protopteridae; genus Protopterus; species Protopterus annectens. The sequence continues at coordinate 712,649,600 of NC_056731.1, forward strand.
CTATGATGATATGATTGTTGTCAGAAAATGAGGACATACATTTCATTTACCTACCTTATATCCATCAGAATATGTATGCTGAAACAAACTGTGTCACTCTGTCAAGAATAGTACAGGGGGACAATGACCTCTTCCTTCCTGGATGCTAATGCATTAGTACTGAGATGTGCCGCATAAAATGACTTTCTGATCACAGTGGCAATGTGGTGGTCAAAAGTGATATTGCTGTCAACCTGTGTACCCAGATCTCTTATAATGTCTTCTTTGTTCAGGGGACTACCATCAATGTGGTAATTCATGGGAACAGGGTTTTTCCCAAAGGGGATGACAACACATTTTCCGACATTGAACTTAAGGCTATGGCTCTGACACCAGTCAATGGTCTCAGTGAGGCCTTTCAGTAGGATGCCAACATCACTTGGGTAGTTAATAATAGCTCCCAACTTGAGATTGTCTGCAAACATTGTCAGCCAGAGTCCCTTCATGTTGGCAAGGACTTCAGAGAAGTTGATACCAAACATGAGAGGACCCAGAACAAAACTCCTGTGGGACTCCACTTATGACTGCTCAACAGTCTGATTTGGTGTCAGCTATTTCCACACTGTGAGTCCTATCTGTGGCCCAGTTTGCAACCCACCTTGTGATATAGGGGTTGATGCCTAGCTTAATGAGTTTTTGCATGATTCCTGAGTGGGAAATGTTATCAAAGGCTTTGGCTTGATCAAGGTAGGCTGTATGTGCCAGCTTGCCTTCATCCACAGCTCAGGTGACTGACTCCAAGAAGCTGACCTGGTTGATTGAGCAGGTATGACCTACCCTTCACAAAACTAAACTGTGTGGGATCCTGAGTCTGCAGATTCCCATATCCCTGTTTATTAGGTGCATGATGATGCATTCCATAGCTTTGCATAACAGACTTGTCAGGCAATTGGGGAGGTAGTTCCCAGAGTCTGTAGTCGCACCTTGTTTGTAGAGAGGGTTGACTGTAGCAGTGCACACTTCAGTAGGGACAAAGCCTGAGGTGAGGCTGTGCTTGAACAGGGCACACAGGTGAGGTGCCAGGTGACTCTGTAGTTCATGTAGAACACAGCCAGGGATATTGTCAGGTCACATAGAAGCTGTATTCTTGGCCTTGGACAGTGGTGTTTTAACCTGCTCAGCAGTAATACTGGGTACCTGGAAGTGTACTGGTATTGTGATTGGTCCCTTGGGAGAGAGAGGGGTAACATTTGCACTCAATATGTCTGCCAGTATACTGGCAATATTTTTTGGCTCAGTTTAGGAGGTACCATTGCCTAGTAGCTCATAGAAAATCTTGGTATTGCCATGGAGATTCTTTACATACCAGTATGAGGCCTTGTGGTTGTCTTTACTATGTGCTCAAATTCTGTTTTCACAGCTAACTTTGTAGTATTTGATGAGGGATCTCAACTTTTAATTGAGGCCGATAAGGGTTTTTTTCCAGTCTTGGGACTTCACCTTTTTCTGTATCAGTTTCCTCCTTCTGTTGTACAGTTTCTTTATTGCCAAGGACTACCAGATTGGCTTCCATTTTTTGGAAGTGAGGGTCTTGGTTCTACTGGGTATGGCAGTATCCATGCATTTATGTATGTGTTCATAGTGCATTGTTATTTGATTCAGCAGTCATGCAGCTAGTCTCCATTTGCCACCTCTGCTTTTAGGAGGCCATAGTTAGCTTTGGAAAGGCTTTTCATGGTGGTTACCAGTGCAAGGGGGTGGATTAGGAGGGCTGTGGATTTCCAAAGGTGATTACTTTGTGGTCAGATATAACAAGGAAGGTGTTGACTATTGGTGTACAGCAACAGTCACTCATGTTAGTAATGACCAAGTTGATGTGATGGGCACGTGCATCTGCACATGAGTAGCTTTCCTAGTTAATGGTGGGTTAGTTGAAGTCAACCAGTATGAGAGTGTTAGGCTGGACACTAATATGCTCCAGGGTGTTTAAGGACATGTAGTGTGGGTCTTGGGACATGTTTGGGGACCTATAGCAGCCTACAACCTGAACCACAAAATATTAGCTACACCTGCATGATCTGTGATGCATAATGTTGGTCTACCACTCTGGAGGTGTGTGCATCCTTTATGAATATGGAAATATGACTACCTTTGGAGCTTCAGTCCAAGTTCCGCAGGCAAAAGTTGTGGAATGAGTTATAGGCTGGCAGGGCAGGGGTGTTTTCTGCTGCCTTTAACCAGGTCTCTGTTACAGCACAGATGTCACTGTTCCCCATTTTAAGGAATACTTCCAGTGAGGGTATTTTCAGGTACGGACTTCTAGGTTGCAGCAGCATGACCCTCAGATTGCATGTGTTTGTAGCTGTTATATATTTATGCATATTTATGTGTATATATATATATATATATATATATATATATATATATATGTGTGTGTGTGTGTGTGTGTGTGTGTGTGTGTGTGTGTGTGTGTGTGTGTGTGTGTGTATGCATTTATTCACCTTTATATATATATATATATATATATATATATATATATATATATATATATATATATATATATATATAGTACTTTGATTAATGAAATACATAAATTCTTCTATTGTTTCCTTGGAACCTTCCCACAGAATACAAATGTCATCCAGAAAGTGGTAGTAGCCTTTAATGTGCTTGTAAAAATCAGATCTAAATAAATACTGTTTTTCCCAATAAAGCATAATTATACTAGCGTATATAGGGGCACATGCGGACCCCATGGCTACCCCATATTTCTGGTGATAAAAATCTCCCTGAAAAAATATAATTGTTCTTTAATACCAATTCCATACTTTCTAATATCAATTTAAATTCATCAGCCGTCAGGAGATTCATTTCCACCAACATCTTCTCAAACCATATTAAACCCTGAGTATGGGGTATAACTGAAAATAAATCTTTTACATCAATTGTAATAAACCTAATCTCATTCCCATATGGATCTGTCCCTATTTTCTTCAGAAAATCCCAAGAATCAATTAAAATATGTAGGAATTTGGTGTGAAATTTTTTCAGTTTTGTATCTATATATATAGCTAGAGGCTGCGTTTTGGACCCTTGAGAGGAAACAATAGGTCTCATAGGTGGGTTACCAATAGATTTATGTATTTTTGGTATGCAAAAATGGCTGGAATAACTGGTTTAGGTACTTTCAAAAAAGTATATAAATCCATTTCAATTAAACCCTGTAATAAATTGTCCTGTAGTATAAAATCTATTTTTTATATGAAATATTAATTTCATTTCTAGAGACCAATGCATAGCAGTTGTCTTTATTCAGTATTTCAAGCATTCTATTGGTGTAGTCCCATTGATCCATAAATACAACCCCACCCCCTCTGTCAGGTTTCATTACCCAAATTTTATCATTTCTACTCAATTCATTAAGTAGTTCAACTTTCTCATTAGTCAAATTACTTTGCTGATTGTTATTGTCTTGATTGTATTCATTTCTAATTCTCTTAGAAACACAATTCTCAAAATTCATTATATCGTGGTGAAGGGGGGGGGTTGTATATACACCGTTTTTTCAACACATTCCCTTTTTCATTTGATATTTCATCCTTAAATATATGTATACAATTTAATTTTCTAGTAAAAATTTTTATGTCCAATAAAATGTTTTCTATATTGGGTTTCCTTGTAGGAACAAAGGTAAACCCCTTAATAAATAACTTAAAATAATTCTCATTTATGTTGATATCTGTATAATTAAAAATACTAAAATTGTTTAAAGTATAAATGAATATTCCTTGTCTATCATGGTCTGAGGCTTGTCCTTCAGCGTTGTCTACTGGCCTTATATCGTCTGTTTCCACCTCCACTACCTGTATGTTCTCCTCACATACTGATCGTGCTGGTAGTTGCCTGTTACCTGGGCATTGGAGGGTTGTTGGTCCAATTCTGTAACCTCTCGAACCTCCTCGGACCCTCCCCTTCAAAAAGGACTCTTATTTGTATTGTTCCCCATATCATTGTTATATTCATTGTTCTCATACATGTAATGGTAATTTTCACCTTGTCCCTTGTATCCACTAGTTTCACTACTTCTGTGACTATCATAGTTATTTTGGCGGGAATAATTTTGTCTATCACTAAACCTCCACTGCCCTTTAGTATTCCTATTTTCATTATTGTAAGCTGTTCCACAAGGATATTCATTTAAGTCCCTCTCTAATTTGGAAATTTTTCTGTTATAACTACGTGTAGTAGTGTGATCAACATCCTGTAATATTCTATAATAAATATTTTTATATTCTTCCACTGTAAACAATAAATCATTATTTATTTCACCATACAGTCTATCTATCTCTTTTTTATCTTGTTCCATTCTCTGTTCATTATGTTTTATCATCACTTTTAAAATGGCCAGCCCACAATCATTAAAATTATCACACACAACTTTAAAAAATTCAGTGTCAGCAATTGTATTATTAGGGAACTTATTAATCCTCAGTCCCTTAGGTACAATTTTATCCTTTAAGCATTTGTTAAAGTACCAATTTTCATCTACTAGGTTTTTATACCTAGTCAAAAGTGTTTTAAAAGTCTTATTTGTCTCTGTAAGCCGTGCCTTCTGAACGGTCTCTGTCTGCTTGCCTGTTGGTTTTAGAAAACGAGTTATTTAGCCAAGTATTAAAATCCAAATTGTTATATTTTTTGTAAATATTTGGTGTGCCAACATCTTGATGCTCATTGGCCTTTTTTGAAGTAAAACGATTGTTAGTTGGATTGGTATTGCCAATAATGTTGTCCTGTCCCGTCTCTCTTCTCCTTGCTTCACCATTCTGTTCACTTCTGGCGTGTGACGTCACTTCCGTCTCTACGACTGTCCTGGGACTGCTCTGCGCACATGGTAATTCGTTCCCCGAATACGAAAGCGGATTGTCATACTGCAAATAACTTTGTATAACCCTGATTAATTAATTTAACAGGGTACTGTTATTCATATTGCTGTTTTTATTGTTTTTAATCTCTTTTTCGTTTTTGTGTTCTAAATCTTTGGGAGACTCCTCGTAACCGGACCACACACTGGTGACAACCAATAATCCAAACCAGACCAATCAACCAAAATAAATAACAAAGTGTAGCTCCCGTGCAGTGAAGGCTGACTTCCCTCTTAAAACACTTGCGGTTCACCAATACCACATTCCAAAATATTTCAGTCAATGAAGAATTTTAATAATAACAGCTAATAAAACAAAAACATGGATTGAGCGCTTTCATCTCCCTCTGGAGACTTCATCAGAATCACAGATAGCACATTTTCCATTCCTTTTATAGCATTCAATTTAAAACTTCATTGGCTGGCCATTACACCTTCAATTATTCAATTAATCAAAAAACAAAAGTCATACAGTTTTGAATATCGTTATATTATACACACATTCTATTATTTGTGTATATGTGTGTATGTAGGAAAAATCACTTATATATCATCCTACCAATCAATAGCGTGTAGGGTTACAGGTGTTTGAAAAGATATACTATAAAAAATACATTTGTAGAACTTCTGTTTTTTTAAAAAACAAACATATTTTGTAAAAACATATTATATAAAAAAACATATTGTATAAGGAGTACAGAAGAAAGAAAATGGACAATATATACTACTATTACCCTATCAGATTATGTAATAATTTCTCTCATACAGTCTCTCTTTTATCCACTGAGTTTATGTGACTACTCACAATTTATGTATAAAGAACCATTATAACTGGATATATATATATATATATATATATATATATATATATATATATATATATATATATATATATATCAAAATACATGTGTTTGATATTTAAAAAATGTATATATAATCATTGCTACATCAATGTAACCACCATACATATACAACTATGGTGTGTAGGTGCATGTAAAATATGCTACTATTAAAATTGGCTTATTAAATAGTAGAAAAAATGTTTAAATATATAAATAAGTTAATAAATAAATGCATATGTATGTTTAAATTTTGAGAAGAAAATAGGGACAGATCCATATGGGGATGAAATTTGGTTTATTACAATTGATGCAAAAGATTTATTTTTAGTTATACCCCATACTGAGGGTTTAATATGGTTTGAGAAGACGTTGGTGTAAATGAATCTCCTGACGGCTGATGAATTTAAATTGGTATTAGAAAGTATGGAATTGGTATTAAAGAACAATTATATTTTTTTTCAGGGAGATTTTTATCACCAGAAAGACGGGGTAGCCATGGGGTCCGCATGTGCCCCTATATACGCTAATATAATTATGCTTTATTGGGAAAAACAGTATTTATTTAGATCTGATCTTTACAAGCACATTCAAGGCTACTACCACTTTCTGGGCGACATTTTTATTCTGTGGGAAGGTTCCAAGGAAACAATAGAAGAATTTATGTATTTCATTAATCAAAGTACTACATTTTTGCTATTCACCCATGAAATAGGTTTAGATGAAATACACTATTTGGATATTAAGTTAAGAAAAGATTACAACAAGAAGATTTATAAGTCTAATATATATAGAAAGGAATACCATTCTATTGCGTATTTAAATTATGAGAGTGATCATCCATATCATTTGAAGAAGAACATTGTTAAAGGACAAATGATACGGATAGCTAGGATGACATCAGATAAGATGGACTTTTTAAGTGAAATAGAAAACGTTCAAAGAATGTTTCATCAAAGAGGCTATCCAGTTGAACTGACTGAACCAATTAAAGAATATGTTGTAAAGAGATGGGGAACTGCATATACACCATTACTATATAATAAAGAGAAAGAAACCAATACAGTTGAAGTTGACTATAATGTTAAGAAAAATAAAGAAGCCAGAGTTGTGGTTCTACCATATTTAACATTAACATATTACAATGGTATTGGTTGGTTAAGGAGATGCATTAATGAAACGTGGGAAATGTTTAGAACTATGCCAACTAGGGTTAGTGTTTTTCAAAATAACCTAAGATATAGTTATAGAAGAAACAAAAATGTTAAAAATATTATAGAGATGAAAAATAAAACAAATTTAGTGTGAACAGTTTTGAAAAAAGGTACTTTCAAATGTGGAAGATGTTCACAATGCCACTTTATACCTGGGGAAAAAGAAGTGAGAATTCCCAGTTTAGAAATGACATTGAGAGCTAAAAAGTACTATGGTTGTTACTCCAAAGGAGTGATTTACTTGGCTTACTGTAAAATTTGTGGGGGGTATTATATATACAAAAGTGAACGCCACCTTAGAAAGAGAATTTATGAACACATAAGAGATATTAATAGGAAAAATGAAAATAACGCCCTTTATAAACATATTTTAGTATGCAAAGAGGCTGATTTCAAGTTTTGGGTTCTTGAAGAGTTAGAGCATTTTGAAAGAGGTGGAGATTGGGAGACAAAATTAGAATTTAGGGAAATGATATGGCAACTGAGGCTGGATGCATGCAGTGGAAAAGGTATGAATGACCGTATTTCCATTTCTCCAGCTCTAAAGGTACTTTCAGAAGATCCTAAAAGGCACAATGTTAAGAGCAGTTCACTTCAAGCAACATATATGGTTGTATAATGATATTGTGACTTTGGATATGTTCATACATATATAGACATGTATACATATATATTGGTGCAGTTTCAACTTTTTATACACAAACATCCCAATTTTATACATACACACACACACACACACACACATATATATATATATATATATATATATATATATATATATAGTTTTATATATATAGAAAATGGGGGTATTTAAACATACATATGTATTTATTTATTTATTTATTCACTTATTTATATATTTAAACATTTATCTACTATTTAATAAGCCAATTTTAATAGTAGCATATTTTACATGCACCTACACACCATAGTTGTATTTGTATGGTGGTTACATTGATGTTTTTTAACAATGATTATATATACAACACATGTATTTATATATATATATATATATATATATATAGATAGATAGATAGATATAGAGATAGATATATATATATATATATATACAGTTATAATGGTTCTTTATACATAAATTGTGAGTAGTCACATAAACTCAGTGGATAAAAGAGAGACTGTATGAGAGAAATTATTACATAATCTGATAGGGTAATAGTAGTATATATTGCCCATTTTCTTTCTTCTATAGTCCTTAAACAATATGTTTTTTTATATAATATATGTTTTTTACAAAATATGTTTGTTTTTTAAAAAACTAAATGTATTTTTTTATAATATATCATTTCAAACACCTGTAACCATACACGCTATCGATTGGTAGGATGATATATAAGTGATTTTTCCTACATACACACATATACACAAATATTAGAATGTGTGTATAATATAACGATATTCAAAACTGTATGACTTTTGTTTTTTGATTAATTGAATAATTGAAGGTGTAATGGCCAGCCAATGAAGTTTTAAATTGAATGCTATAAAAGGAATGAAAAATGTTATCTGTGATTCTCATGAAGTCTCCAGAGGGAGATGAAAGCGCTCAATCCGTGTTTTTGTTTTATTAGCTGTTATTATTAAAATTCTTCATTGACTGAAATATTTTGGAATGTGGTATTGGTGAAACTCCAGTGTTTTAAGAGGGAAGACAGCCTTCATTGCACCGAAGCTACACTTTCTTATTTATTTTGGTTGCTTGGTCTGGTTTGGATTATTGGTTGTCACCAGTGTGTGGTCCGGTTACGAGGAGTCTCCCAAAGATTTAGAACACAAAAACACACAAAAACGAAAAAGAGATTAAAAACAATAAAAACAGCAATATGAATAACAGTACCCTGTTAAATGAATTAATCAGGGTTATACAAAGTTATTCGCAGTCAGACAATCCGCTGCAGGATTCGAGGAACGAATTACCATGTGCGCAGAGCAGTCCCAGGACAGTCGTAGAGACAGAAGTGACGTCACACGCCAGAAGTGAACAAAATGGTGAAGCAAGGAGAAGAGAGACGGGACAGGACAACATTACTGGCAATACCAATCCAACTAACAATCGTTTTACTTCTAAAAAGGCCAATGAGCACCGAGATGTTGGCACACCAAATATTTACAACAAATATGACAATTTGGATTTTAATACTTGGCTCAATAACTCGTTTTCTAAAACCAACAGGCAAGCAAACAGAGACCGTTCAGAAGGCACGGCTTACAGAGACAAATGTAAGACTTTTAAAACACTTTTGACTAGGTATAAAAACCTATTAGTTGAAAATTGGTACTTTAACAAATTCTTAAAAGATAAAATTGTACCTAAGGCACTGAGGATTAATAAGTTCCCTAATAATACAATTGCTGACACTGAATTTTTTAAAGTTGTGTGTGATATTTTTAATGATTGTGGGCTGGCCATTTTAAAAGTGATGATAAAACATAATGAACAGAGAATGGAACAAGATAAAAAAGAGATAGATAGACTGTATGGTGAAATAAAAAATGATTTATTGTTTACAGTGGAAGAATATAAAAATACTTATTATAGAATATTACAGGATGTTGATCACACTACTACATGTAGTTATAACAGAAAAATTTCCAAATTAGAGTGGGATTTAAATGAATACCATTGTGGAACAGCTTACAATAATGAAAATAGGAATACTAAAGGGCAGTGGAGGTTTAGTGATATACAAAATTATTCCCGCCAAAATAACTATGATAGTCACAGAAGTAGTGAAACCAGTGGATACAAGGGACAAGGTGAAAATTACCATTACATGTATGAGAACAATGAATATAATAATGATATGGGGAACAATACAAATGAGAGTCCCTTTAGAAGGGGAGGGTCTGAGGAGGTTCAAGAGGTTACAGAATTGGCCCAACAACCCTCCTATGCCCAGGTAACAGGCAACTACCAGCACGATCAGTATGTGAGGAGAACATACAGGTAGTGGAGGTGGAAACGGATGATATAAGGCCAGTAGACAACGCTGAAGGACAAGCCTCAGACCATGATAGACAAGGAATATTCATTTATACTTTAAACAATTTTAATATTTTTAATTATACAGATATCAACATAAATGAGAATTATTTTAAGTTATTTATTAAGGGGTTTACCTTTGTTCCTACAAGGAAACCCAATATAGAAAACATTTTATTGGATATAAAAATTTTTACTAGAAAATTAAATTTTATACATATATTTAAGGACGAAATATCAAATGAAAAAGGGAATGTGTTGAAAAAGCAGAGTATATACAACCCCCCCTTCACCACGATATAATGAATTTTGAGAATTGTGTTTCTAAGAGAATTAGAAATGAATACAATCAAGACAATAACAATCAGCAAAGTAATTTGACTAATGAGGAAGGTAAACTACTTAATAAATTGAGTGGAAATGATAAAATTCGGGTAATGAAACCTAACAAAGGGGGTGGGGTGGTATTTATGGATCAATGGGACTACACCAATAGAATGCTTGAAATACTGAATAAAGATAACTGCTATGCATTGGTCTCTAGAAATGAAATTAATATTTCATATAAAAAATAGATTTTATAACTAGAGGGCATTTTATTACAGGGTTTAATTGATATGGATTTATATAATTTTTCGAAAGTACCTAAACCAGTTATTGCAGCCATTTTTGGCATACCAAAAATACATAAATCTATTGGTAACCCACCTATGAGACCTATAGTTTCCTCTCAAGGGTCCAAAACGCAGCCTCTAGCTATGTATGTAGATACAAAATTGAAAAAATTTCACACCAAATTCCCACATATTTTAATTGATTCTTGGTATTTTCTGAAGTAAATATGGACAGATCCATATGGGGATGAAATTAGGTATATTACAATTGATGTAAAAGATTTATTTTAAGTTATACCCCATACTGAGGGTTTAATATGGTTTGAGAAGATGTTGGTGGAAATGAATCTCCTGACGGCTGATGAATTTCAATTGGTATTAGAAAGTATGGAATTGGTATTAAAGAACAATTATATTTTTTTCAGGGAGATTTTTATCACCAGAAAGATGGGGTAGCCATGGGGTCCGCATGTGCCCCTATATATACTAATATAATTATGCTTTATTGGGAAAAACAGTATTTATTTAGATCTGATTTTTACAAGCACATTAAAGGCTACTACTGCTTTCTGGATGACATTTTTATTCTGTGGGAAGATTCCAAGGAAACAATAGAAGAATTTATGTATTTCATTAATCGAAGTACTACATTTTTGCAATTCACCCATGAAATAGGTTTAGATGAAATACACTATTTGGATATTAAGTTAAGAAAAGATTACCACAAGAAGATTTATAAGTCTAATATATATAGAAAGGAATACCATTCTAATGCGTATTTACATTATGAGAGTGATCATCCATATCATTTGAGGAAGAACATTGTTAAAAGACAAATGATATAGATAGCTAGGATGACATCAGATAAGATGGACTTTTTAAGTGAAATAGAAAACGTTCAAAGAATGTCTCATCAAAGAGGCTATCCAGTTGAACTGACTGAACCAATTAAAGAATATGTTGTAAAGAGATGGGGAACTGCATATACACCATTACTATATAATAAAGAGAAATAAAACAATACAACTGAAGTTGAATATGATGTTAAGAAAAATAAAGAAGCCAGGGTTATGGCTCTACCATATTTAACATTAACATATTACAATGGTATTGGTTGGTTAAGGAAATGCATTAATGAAACGTGGGAAATGTTTAGAACTATGCCAACTAGGGTTAGTGTTTTTCAAAATAACCTAAGATATAGTTATAGAAGAAACAAAAATGTTAAAAATATTATAGAGATGAAAAATAAAACAAATTTAGGGGGAACAGTTTTGAAAAATGGTACTTTCAAATGTGGAAGATGTTCACAATGCCCCTTTATAGCTGGGGAAAAGGAAGTGAGATTTCCCAGTTTAGAAATGACATTGAGAGCTAAAAAGTACTATAGTTGTTACTCCAAAGGAGTGAATTACTTGGCTTACTGTAAGATTTGTGGGGGGTATTATATAGGCAAAACTGAATGCCACCTTAGAAAGAGAATTTATGAACACATAAGAGATATTAATAGGAAAAATGAAAATAATGCCCTTTATAGACATATTTTAGTATGCAAAGAGGATGATTTCAAGTTTTGGGTTCTTGAAGAGTTAGAGCATTTTGAAAGAGGTGGAGATTGGGAGACGAAATTAGAATTTAGGGAAATTATATGGCAACTGAGGCTGGATGCATGCAGTTGAATAGGTATGAATGACCATATTTCCATTACTCCAGCTCTAAAGGTACTTTTGGAAGATCCTAAAAGGCACAATGTTAAGAGTAGTTAGCTTCAAGCAACATATAAGGTTGTATAATGATATTGTGACTTTGGATATGTTCATACATATATAGTCATGTATACATATATATATATTGGTGCAGCTTCAACTTTTTATACACAAACATCCCAATTTTATACACAAACACACACATATATATATATATATAGAAAATGGGGGCATTTAAACATACATATGTATTTATTTATTTATTCACTTATTTATATATTTAAACATTTATCTACTATTTAATAAGCCAATTTTAATAGTAGCATATTTTACATGCACCTACACACCATAGTTGTATTTGTATGGTGGTTACATTGATGTTTTTTAACAATGATTATATATACAACACATGTATTTATATATATATATATATATATATATATATATATAGATAGATAGATAGATATAGATATATATATATATATATATATATGTCCAGTTATAATGGTTCTTTATACATAAATTGTGAGTAGTCACATAAACTCAATGGATAAAAGAGAGACTGTACGAGAGAAATTATTGCATAATCTGATAGGGTAATAGTAGTATATATTGTCCGTTTTCTTTCTTCTATAGTCCTTATACAATATGTTTTTTTGTATATGTTTTTTACAAAATATGTTTGTTTTTTAAAAAACAGAAGTTCTACAAATGTATTTTTTATAATATATCTTTTCAAACACCTGTAACCATACAAGCTATCGATTGGTAGGATGATATATAAGTGATTTTTCCTACACACACACATATACACAAATACTAGATTGTGTGTATAATGTAATGATATTCAAAACTGTATGACTTTTGTTTTTTGATTAATTGAATAATTGAAGGTGTAATGGCCAGCCAATGAAGTTTTAAATTGAATGCTATAAAGGAATGGAAATGTGCTATCTGTGATTCTGATGAAGTCTCCTGGAGGGAGATGAAAGAGCTCAATCCGTGTTTTTGTTTTATTAGCTGTTATTATTAAAATTCTTCATTGACTGAAATATTTTGGAATGTGGAATTCCTGAAACGCAAATGTTTTAAGAGGGAAGACAGCCTTCATTGCACCGGAGCTACACGTTGTTATTTATTTTGGTTGCTTGATTTGGTTTGGGTTATTGGAAGTTCCATAGCTGTCCATTTCTTCTACAGCAGCAGCTGTCCATATATACTGAATTTGGAGGTAGATTTGGACACTCAAACCCCTGAAACAGGGGTAAGGACAACAATAATGTGTTGTGAAGCTAATTAGACCTGATTACATGTGTCCAGTGGACACGTGTGAAATGGACAGCGATGTATGGTGCGACATTTTTTGGGGGAAACAGATTGACCTTTTTTTTTTCTAAGGTGAGAATGGGATGTTGGGGAAGGATAGTAGGTATATTTGGAGAGGGAGGTTGGGTTCAAAGACAGATAAGACAGACAAGACAGCTTACAGGGGTGGTATATGACACATGTTGGGGGTAAATATCTTGGACAGTGAGGGATGTTTGGTAATCGGAAGGTCACTTGCCCCCAAATGGATACAGTGGCACTGGGTCCCAACCCATGGGCAAACACCACTGCAACTTCATGGCCCCAAAGGTGGTTGTGCTGGGGGCTGAGGGGAGGGGCAGGCTGACCCTCTTAATGTGCCACGTGGCCCTCAAGCTGGTGTACCAGACCTGCGAATTCTATGCGGAGCTCACTACACAGCAGACCCCAGACCTGGCTTTGGGTGACAGGATCCTGTCCGCGCCCGTGCCCAGTGGGGAGGATGAGCCCCATGCCCTGAGGCAGTTTCACCCATAGGTGTTGCAAAACAAGCAGACAAGGAGGTCCCAGAGTGGGTCCCAGACATGCTGGGTCCTGGTGCCATGGCCAGATGAGGTGGGAGAGGTGAATCCACTGGGATTGGCCTTCCCAGATGTGCTATGGTGTTGCAGCCTTAGAACATATATTGGTTAGTAATGGTAAACACATTCCAGGATTAGTTATAACAGCATGCATAAGTATTCCCATTAACCCAAAACAACAGATTTGGAACATTTGCATAGCAAATAGAACATATACATGCATGGAACCACAGTGGGCATTACACCAGCATGCAGGTTACATTGATAGCAACAGGCCACCAATGATAGTATTTGAACAGGGAACATTAATTGAAAAACATTTCAGCATTTGTAGAACAATAGGACACATTAACAATGGTAGGTTTGGTGAAAAACATACCCATTCATTTATGTGTTTAGATTATTGGTGAATATATTGTGGGGGAGAGAGAGAGATGTCAATTAACAAATGTAGATTCATGCAGTGATCACAGCTTTAATGATCATTGCTCTTCTCATCACTCTACAGGTATTATTACAACATATGGCCTTGGGTTGGGCAGTGGTATGTTTTTACACAGTGTATAATTACAGCCTTCTCATAGCTACTTTATACTTTTTCTTACCTGGCAGACCTGTGGAGGAGATTTCTGTAAACACAACCTGACTGTTTCCACACATATTCACAAAATCCTAGGTGAAATTATGCTTACAGCTTACTACCACTTCCGGGATTCTAACCGTGGCTGTTTATGCAAAAAACAGTAGTTAACTCAACATTACTATTCAGATATCAGATCTTGGTGCATGAAACATTTCATATCAGTTAATCTCATGTCTTACAGAGGCACTAACTTTGTCAGATGAGACTCGATTGTTTAATGCTTTCAGAGCTATAGTTGCTGTGCATAACCTGTACACATTTCAATTCATATAATACCGGAGTGAACACAACCAGTCCAGGGTTCTGACAGGCAGTTACAATTGTATTTATATATAACCTATATGAGACTATTACTGTAATATTGTCTGGTTTAGTTAGTACAAACCATACCCATTTCTGATATTGCAAGGTGACATTCTACTCCTTTATATTTATTTGATATGTATACCACAAGCTAGATTGTTACTCACCAGCCTTGCGACACAGGCTTTGCAACCTGCTTGCATGTGCTTCCTAGTTCACAGCCTGCTCAGCTGGAGCTATAAAGGAGATAGAGAAACATTTATGCATACCTATCCATCATACACACAGGCTGGACTTTGGTAAACAGTTATTGATATGAATACTTACACATGCCTGGGACATCATTCCTCTGCCATGCTTCTTGGACCCACTGGTCCAAGAGCTCACTCCTCCTCAGCTTCAAGCCAGCATAATGGTGTCGGACCTGCTTACCAGTCTGAGGGATGTCAGTGGCACTGGTGAGATAATGGGCGAGACTTTACCAGGCCTCCCCTTTGTATTGGGAGCCCTGGTACTGGTCTTGCAGCAGTCTCACATCATGGTTTTTAACAAGGAGTCCTACCATGACCTTGGACTCCTGTATGCCCTAGTGTTGCGCCTGAAAGTGCACACCCTCTCCAACACCAGCTATAGTGCCTACAGTGGGCAGCTAAAACCGGTTATGAACTATATTCCCCCCTGCATGGTTTAAATGCGGCCAATTTCCTGCCCTTTGCCGTAATTGGATGGGTCTGAATATCCTAAGCTAAGCTACGTGCCAGGCAAACCCGCTTAGCTGGTATGAGCACTCCTTAGAGGGGTAGATGCTAAGCACTGCTTACCAGACTGCAAATCCACTTACCTATGCTATTTCTTGCTTAGAATTTACGTTTCAGCAATGCTTATACTGGCTAAGCATAGCTGAGCACAAGTTAGCATTGTTCAGCTTTCCTTTTACAGACTATCAGCATTGTGGGGCTGATTCCTCATAAATGACATATTATGATATGTATGCTTACCTTCCATTATATCCCCCTATGCGCTTTTATTATAATACATTCTTTTGTGGCTATTCTGTATGAGATACTTGTGTTTATATGGGGGTTTCACATCTGTACTACACTGACACCTCACATTTGGACCTGCTGCACTACCTGGTTAACAAAATATATATTAGTCACTACATACTGATAACAAAATATATTTTGATGCTTTTTTAACAGATAAAAATGAATGGATTCAATGGGGACTTGAACCGCGAATGCTTGCTTGTTAAGTGAAAGCTCGAACCACCGCACTATTTCACTTCACAATGTTTTAGCCCTATATTTCTATTTAGCTCATTGAGATGTGTAAGCTAGGCTGAGCATAACTGCACAATGCTCACTCCCTCTCAGCTATGCTTAAACTTTATTGCGGATAGAAAATAAATACATATGTGTTTTGTTTTTATTTACTGTAGGGGTTTGCACATTGCTTTCTGCACTATTATTTTTGTATTGTTCTTACAAACTTATAAAGTTGATAGACCAACAGGCTTTGATGTGGCATGACTTTTCTGAAGAGTATGATGTCTGGAACTCCTCAAATGTCTCTCATTATTTTCCACTTCATGTTAATGCTTTTACACTAATTTGCCAGATTACCATCATGTTCTGGACTATGGACCATGAATTTTGGGCACAGATCTGCATACCTCTCAACTGTACAGATTTTCACAGCATGTCCAGATTTTTGGCCTGTTCCTCTTTTTTCCTGGCAAGTTACTGGGATGATCTCAGGATTGAAGTCATTAAACAATGACATAACATTTGAGTTTCAGACTTCAAATCCTTCAGAATGTTAAAACAAACCCTGTTACTCTCTAGCACCTTAGTTTATAAGGGCAACATTTAAATTATGCCCCTATTTGTCCCCCCATTTTGTCGAGCTTTGTCCAGATTTCTGGCATTAAGAGGTTGACAGGTATGCAGATCTGGACATTCTACAAAAATCTGTACGATTGAGAGGTACAGTGGACATTTGCATACATTTCCTGCTTCTGCAGGATGCTGAAGTGCTATATGGTGCTTTAGCAATACATGGAGTGTACCACAGAAGCTGTGACCACCCCCCAGTATTGCTTTCCTGTTTGCCGGTTTTATTTCAGTGTCCGTTAATATTCAAGGCATGCTGCTGCTCTACATGGCCACAATCTGCTCCCTGCAGGAATAGCACTATTCCTGCAAGGAGCTTAATGAATCCTGGGGTGGGACATTCTAGCAATAGTCTCAGAAAAAGAGAAAACACCACAGAAAGAATCAGAAACTGAGCTCTCATTTGAGTCTGAATCAGAAATCTGAGGATAAAACCCCGAATCTGTCCCTGCATCTTGCTGTTCAGATTCAGAATCATGAATCTCTTCAAGAAAAGAGGCATTCCTCTTTTTTTTTACAGTAACTACTCTACAAGAAGGATCAATAGTCTGAATTAAACCCTGAGCCAGTCCCAGTAAACTGCTCCTATTCAAAGAAATTTGAGGAAGAGTAGATACATGTTTGCTTTTTTGTTTCTTTTTGATAGAAAAAATGGGGCCAGTCATGCTACTAATGGCAGTTGATGCTTCCTCAGGTGTGGGGACAGCATTCTGACACAACAAGGAAACCTTCTCTATTCCAGCTCCCAGCAGTGACAAGAGTGGCTCACTCTTGCCCATTGGGGGTCTCCAACTCTGACCCTCTGTTCTATAGTGGCTGTAGGTGCTACAATAGAGGGATTCAGGGTAAAAGATAAGTGATCTGAGGTACAACAAATGGCCATTGCAGAGTCACTCAACTTCAGCTGAAGCAAATTGCAAACCAACTGTGGTGGCCAAGGCTGTTTGCTTAACTTTTTTCTTTTTCTGGCTGGAAGAAGGACTGACTGTGGGACTGGCAATCTCCTCCATCATTAATTCTAAAATGGTGCTTCTTTCCCAAGGAAGACAAACAGCAAATGCTGATGAAAATACTAGTCCACAGATGTTCCCTTTTGAAAGAAAAAAACACAGCAAAAAGCACTTTCAAATGAAAAAATAAACACAATTTGTCCACAGAAAAATGTTATCAGTTACTTTGCACTACTTTAAAACTGACAGAAAAAATGAGTGCTCCATAGAAACGTACACTATAGTCTCAGGACAGTCCATTAAAACACAGCACTCATAGCTTTAAAATAGTTTCCCTGAAGAGGAAAGTAATAAAACATCAGTAAATATTAGCTAATGGAAGTCCCCCCCCCAAAGGAAACTTATCTGCCCAGCTAGGGGAAGCACAAGCCGACTGTCTATCCTCAAAAGCCTCAGAGGAGCATACTCCAGTAAAACTCTGAATGGCATCATGCCAAAACTTGTCTTTTAGTCTGTATTTTGATTCTGTAGCTTTATCATGTTGCTTGTTTTTGCAGCTTTTCTCCCCTAGCCTCTACTGAAAATGGGCTCACCCTGGCCCAGTAGACCTCCAAGTAAACAAATGCAAATAAAATAAAATAATATAGTTAGCTCAGCTTGAGCTGCTTGACAGTTTGGGTGCATGGAAGGTGTCCTGAAGCTTTGGAAGCTGAATGGCTGTTATATCCTTGGCAGGATATAACCCATATAGCAAAGACTACTGCAGCACTGATAAATATGAAGAACATATATATAGCAGTGCCCCATACAAAGACAAAACATTTAGCTTTAATACGTAGATAGCATGCCATTTCTAGAATTTCAAATGTCATTTTTGCAATGCTTGGGTCCTTATAAAAGCAAGTTGCACCAAGTATACTATGGCATATCTGACCTTTAAAGACTGCCACTCAACAAATATAAAAGGCAAGTGTGACAAAAGAGGTGAGATAATAAAACTGTGATCCAAATACATAATTCACGACAGCAATGTCTGCTATACGGCTGCATTAATTTGTACATTACAGAATTGAATAATTAAACAATACATGTTTGGTATGTGTATTGTGCAGTGGATACCCACTTACTATATATGTGATCTAACTCTATTATCTATTGGTGAATACTGCACAGCCCACATCCCCAACATTAATTGTTGCTATTATACCTTAAAAATAAGTCTTGATTAACTTTTTTATGTTTTTCATTTTACACTCTCATATTTCAAGGATTAACACCTTAAAAATGTATGTTTCTGTTGTTTAAGAACAATCAGCACGTTCAGAAACCTGCATATGCAGAAGAATGATAAATGTGAATTCCAGTGAATTTGTAAGTCATGAAAACATCAACATCTCTTCACATTCTTTTATGAAGCAGATAGCTTGATAACCTGTGCTCTCTGTTTTCAGCAGCTTCCATGGAAATAAACAGAACACGACTAAAGTGGTAATGATTAAATCTCTGTTTAAATGTAAAATGGCTATATTTGTTTATTTTTCAGTGGTACTTCTATTTCAGAGATTTATGCGATAAATAAAGCATAACTTCACTCTTACATTATATCAGCTTTTCCTTCAGAATGAAACAACAACCATATAATAACTCTACTATACTATTAGAACTGTAAGCTTTAAAAGTTGTCTTTGGCTTGGTAAAGTTACAACAGAAACCAAAGGATGATTAACAGGTTTTGCTGCATACACAGAAAAAAAAATCTACAGTTATTGGATTCCGATTTTAGTAAGTCATGTACTCATTTGTGGAAGGTTGTGCTGTCAGAGGAAAAGTTTCAATTCTGCTGGGATATAACTAAATCCAGAGATTTCTGTGGCTAAGGTGTAGTCATAGATGAAGAATGCTTCATCTTTCCTTGTTGTGCTTGAGTGATTACACAGAGAACCACTTTAATTTGTAATTCATTTAGAATTATTTGTAGATAAAAAGTGTATACCTGTAGGCATAAGTCACAATGTTGGAAAAGGGATATGTGCACAGATTTGTGGTACACTTCTGTTAACATGTGAGACTGTTAATAACTTAAAGTAGCACATCTTCCTGATTTAAGTTACCTGATCCTAAGACCATGCACTGACAGATGCAAAGAGTGAAACAAAATGGAGTAAAATATGTCCCTTTCATCAGAGTGCATGATTTACTTTTTACTTCAGTGCTATATTACTGAACAGAACTGAATATTTTCATTATAATACTCACAAGAGCTTTGAGGACCCATGTTTTTTTCATGTAGCCTTCAAACCACATCTTCCTTTTGCAGTTTTTTGCATAAATGGAAAGTTTGCCTTCAACTGTCCTTGCTCCTGTTCTATACAGTAACTGTTGGGAGTTACAGGTGTAAGGTTAGCTTAGCATGTTTGGGATATAATGTGTAGCTATATTTCAGACTTGGGCATTATTCCATATTTTTGTTTTAATGTGTTCAATGGTTGTATATTTTTATTAAAGGTTATAAGCAAGCAATAATACGCAACAGGGTGTGTGTTACTGTGGAAATAATGCATATCCAGGGAGTGCCATCAGACCTCTACACCCCTAGATGGGCATTATTTCCACAATAACACATATTTTTGTGCTTAGATAATGGGCTGTCATTTTTTATTAATTTGTTTTTTATTACGATATATTTTTATATTTTTGATGTAAAATAGTGGATTCACTAGACAATCTCGATGTACTGATATGTCAAATTTCAGTATGTCGAGACTGAATAGTGGAAAGTGCAGTTACTTGGAATGGTAAAACTGCACTATGTTGAATGTGGAAATGTCTAATCCACTATCATGGTGTCGTGTTCGTGATGTGTGGTACAGTTTGTGGATTTATCTGGGGTTTCAGGTAAGTCGTGTTTGTGTAAGGGTATTGGGTAGGGATTTTAGTGTGTGTGAGTGTGTGTAGTGGTGTTTTTTGTGTGTCTGTGTATTTAGGGCAACCTCAGAGTTAGAATATATATAAGTGGGGGGTGTGGGGGTGCATAGGTAGGGTAGGTGTGTTTGTGTGTTATGTTGTGTTTGTGGGTGTTGTTATGTTTGTTTTAGTGTAGTTAGGTAGGTTAATGTGTGTGTGCTTATGTGCTGGTTTGTGTGTGTGTGTGTGTAAATGGTCACGATTGTGCTAGTCATGGTTTTGGGTTTTCAGGTATGTGGGTTTTCCACTATTCAGACTCAAAATACTGAAATTCGACATTTCAGTATTTCGAGATTGTCTAGTGAATCCAAAATAGTACCTCTGCCTAATGTTTAAAACTTGCTGTAGTGTGCATAACTGCCATTGAAGGAAGTATTTTATATCTAAAAATATAAGTTGTATAAGTATTTAATGTCTACACATACACACACACGCGCACGCGCGCACTCGTGCACAGACAAACATACACTTTATTCTTGCAGTTGTTAATTTTTCAAGTCTCACAACAGCTTAATATGCTGCTGCAAAGTGACAGACTTGTTTTGTATTGGGCCTACTGGGTGTCACAGTGATGCAGTGGAAAGCATTGTCACCTCACAACAAGAGGTTCCTTGGTTTGAGTCTTGGCTAAGGTACCTTATGTGTAGAGTCTGCATGTCCTGTCTGTGTTCGAGTGGGATTCCTCGGCATGCTTCAGTTTCCTCCCACATTCCAAAGACATTAAGCTTAATTAACCTTCGGTGTAAGTGTGCAAGTATGCAGTGCAGAAGAACTACCATGGCAGGGTTAGCCACCAGCGGTGTAAACCTTGGCTGTAGATGATTCTCACTGCTGAAGTAACACCCTGACTCCATGCACAAAAATGGAAAAAAGAGGTTGTGGATGGAAGGATGGATGGATGGATGGATGGATGGATGGATGGATGGATGGATGGATGGATGGATAGATGGATGGATGGATGGGTGGGTAAATTACCTGTATATTGGCATCCTGCTGGAGAATGCACATTCTCCAATCATAGTGGCAATGCACACGTCACCCATTCTCTAAGAAATGTTAACACAACTCGGCCAAGCTTGATATAACTGGAATGAAATGTTGTTTGAAGATGCTGCATATTCCCTGCAACCTTAGATATTCATTCTAATCAAATGAAAAAAATGAGGTATAGGAGATGCACAGTAATGTGAACCCCTGTGTATGCAGTACCATCAAAGATGCCTTGCTGACCTGAAGACGTAGTTCTGCTAATATTATAAATCTGAAAAGTCAGCATAGTGTACGCCACAGAAGGTTTTTGCTATATCCATATTGTGTTGTATACTGTACAACTTGACAACACTTTTCATGGGTACAGCTGCACTACCACAACCACCACCAATTTCAGAATCACATTCAACAAAGAGCACAATATCCTAGACTTCCAGGCAGAATGCCTGACAGATATACCTGCAATAAACTGAGCAAACATAGGAGTAGCCATTGAGGTGAGCATTTACAGAAATTTTCTTTGCTTACGATCTATATGTGTGCATATGTACTAATAACCTGCACAGTAGTATGTGTTGCAAATTTGTGAAATACCACAGCATGTATATAAAATGTCTATGTTCCTATGGAAAAGAACAAACCCATTCATATATCAATACATAAGTACTAATCACTACCTTAGCATGTAAATATGGGAAAGGACAAAAAATATCAACACAATATCGAGTCAGGTAGAGCAGCGCATGTCTTATTCACAAATATTCTGTATACAAGTGTAGCAAATGTGTACCACCCACACAGAATCAAGTGTGTGTCTTTATATGTTATGAAACCAACTGTGCATGTGATAGGGTGTTTGTGGGAGCATATAGAATCCTGCCGCAGGGTATATCTTCACATAGCTGCTGCAAATGGTGAACATCCCCTCAAACATGATGTCAGTGGGTTTATAGCTTACGGTTCCAGTGATATGTTGGGTTATCATGAAGATGGATGTTGGTGTCTAGTCATGCATTTGCATTGTCTGTTATTGTATTTATTAATTTTGGCTCTTATAATTCTAAGCACATAAAAATTTAAATGAGACATCCACTGAAATGTTAGTTAAATTTTAAAATAAAATAAATGGTTAAATAGTATTTTTCATAAACAAACATAATGAAAGTAAATTATAATTGTAAAACATGAAACAGACGCATTCATGTATTAATATGTGCCTTCCTATGAATATATAATTTATAAGATCTCCAGAATGTTACATTAAAATCAACAGCCTATGATTAAAGAATCAGCTGATTCTAAACAAATGGTGTCAAGTAGGCCTAACTGAGCTTCCTGACACCTGAGAATAAATAACCCCTAATCTAATGATTTAAGACTTCGCACTGAGGCACTGGGTGGCTAAAATGTTTTCATATGGTGAGAATCCTGAATATGGAGGGCTTGGAAAGTTAAAAAGTGAATCTGAAAGAGGGAATTCACAATAACAAGCAGCATTTGCAATTCCTGGCCTGTGAGTTGCTAGTCAGAATCCTGGCCATGGGTTTGTGCATATGCTATGGCAGAGTAAGGTCACCATCCAAAATCCAAAGTACAGTGCATTGTAGTAATCAAGACTGCAAGACACAAATGCATGGCATTGGTGCTACTGTTTTGCTCAAGACGAGAGAAGGAGCACATTCCTGACTGTCTGTTGTTTGCAAGTATGTACAGGAGTTTGCTGCTTGATCCAATTGCTGTTTTAATGGAAACGTCTTCAGGTTTTAATTTTAAACTATTGTACTGATTAGCTTTCCTGTACTGTACTGCTATATGTGCTGTCTAGGGTATCTACCAGTTGAAGACTACAACAAATCTATATACCCTTGCACCATCTGGGATGAGATTCCTAATCACAAACAAGCCTGTCACCCACTTCTCAGGAGCCAGCTTAAGATTAGTGGTACTGTTTATTGCTTCTGGTGAGAGAAGGAATAAAAGGACATTGATTCCAAGCTGAGTGTTGCCGGGGTGAGACTAACCCAAGTATTAGCCAGGCATTAGTCCATAGGCCAATCACCACTTCTCATTAGTCTTAGCAAATCTAATTCTGTCCTATCCCTAAGTACTACTAAATTAGCCATCATGTCACCTAAATTCAGAATATCACCCTAAATACTTCATCTCTACATTTTAGGGGTGTTCTACAGTAGTCTCTGTCTCTATCCCCTGAGTACTAAGACAAGCTCTAGTATTCCACTCTCTGCCCCATGACTCAACAGTCTGCTCTGACCTTATCTGTGGTCACCCATTGCATTAGTTGTTCTACGGTAGCATAGCAACTGCTTTGTTTTAACTGACTATTCACTGCTTCTACCAGCTGATAGTGCAACCTGGGGAGACATAAGCATTTAAGGAACATAGAGTAAACCTCTTGCACCAACCCACTATGAGTAAGCACCATACCTCCACTACACCACATAACTTTCAGCACACCACTAAGCCCAAAACTTATGCTAAGGCTATAAAGACAAAAATGTCAAAGCGTCCTAGAATATATTGTAAAATATCTCAGTCTCTGGTAAATAAGGTAACAAATGCTTCTTCTCTACTGCCACATAATGCAAATCCACACAGGTCACCCAATTCATCAGGAAAAAAAGATCTAAACCCATAAGACCCATTACGTCTGTTTCCATACAGAGGAAATGTTTTATTGAAAAAGATTCTAGAGTTAGGCATGTAGACACTACATTCACTAGACAGGATTAGAACAGGGTGAATGTCAGCTGCTTCTATGGCGCCAGCATCCATGATGTCACAAGAGCCCTAAAGTCCATTACACCAGACAATTATTACTACATCTTAGTGGTGGCCCATCTAGGAGTGAATGACCTGAGGCACACCACTGAAAAGGATGTGCAGAGAGACATGATAAAACTTACAATGCATATGTTAGAGGTCGGAAAGACACTGGTCTTGAGTAGTATCGTACCTTCACCAAAAATTATGCCTACATACCAAGACAAGATAATTGACTTTAACAAGGGGGATCCAGTATGTGTCAGCCTAGGATGTGATAGCAGATAAGACTTTCTCTTTCACCTGGGGTGCCTTATGCCACTCACACTAGGGCTTCCAAATAGTGGCTAAAGTCTTTGCTTCCACCATAGGACTCTTTTTAGGCAGAATCTCCCTGCTGGGTATTCCTACATAGCAAATTCAAACCCAAATTTGGGTCTTGGTGGCACTATTTAGTGCTAGATCCCTAAATAGTAAGATGCCAGAACTTGAGACCCTCTTGCAAATCAAACACATTCATATCAGTGTAGCTACTAGAACATAGGATTTATAGGTATGTACTAGAAAATTAGTCTACATACTATTACAAGCATAGCTAATAACCAGTGACAAGAGATCAGAAGCAAACCCCGTACCATGTGTCTGTGAGATGAAGACATTCCCACTGCAATGACTGTATCCCTACTTTACCAAGGTTCAGTAGCTATCATGTCTTCAGGGCCTTGTGTAACAGTGGGGGAGTATCTCTATTTGACAGAAATGCCATCACCTCATGTCAAATTACCCACAACTCTAACTTGGATCATCTGGAGATCCAAATCTCCCATAGCAAATCCAAACATGGCTTCATTACTAGATACATAACAATATAAATGTCCCAAGAGATCAAGGGAATTACCTCAATACCATTTAGTGGTTAAATATGAAATCAAAACCTTCTTGCTCTGAATTTCAATTACGCAAACATTATCAGACTTACACCTCTAAAATGGATATTATCAGTGCTTGCTTGACTTTATAAATAGCAATTCACTTCAGCAAATTGTAAAACTGAGCAGTAGAGGTTCTAATATCCTTGTACTTGTACTTAACACTCTAGCTCCCACCTGTACCCACCCCATATCTTCTATCATCTTCTCTGTCTAGTTATACCAATCCACCACCAAATGAGATCATCTTTAAGGACTTCTCCACGATAAGCCTACTTCAGTATGTAGAAGACCAATGCAGAATTCCAAACAATCACTTGCAGATGGACCAAACTGAACTTCCTACTATTGCATGATGGAGCAATGTAGAGGGAAAGCAGTCTGAGAAATACTTTCCAACATAGTGAAATTCCAGAGGGACTCCTACTCAGTCAGTACAAGACCACTGCTGTAATGTATTATCCATACATGTCAACAGTAAGCATGAGGACCAAATATGTATTTTCATCCTCCTACAAACAGGTGACTGTGGTTATCCAATGGAGCCTCAGCTTATGACACCACACAAAGCCTCACCAATACCTGCTGAGGATGTATAGAACAGAGCACATACTGTGACATGGAACACCACTGGCCATGGGGTTTGCATGCTGACAGCAAGATTCAGATGTGTGGACACATCCAGGGGCGCATTCCAATGCATACCAGAAAAGGCATCAGAGGCGGTCACTGTATGTGCCATGCTGCACACCATGCTAACATCAAAACACATTGGTCTGCTTACCCTAGGTGTGGGTGACCTACTCTAAGAACCTCAGATGTCTAACATGGGGCTATCACAGCTGTCACAGGATGATCAGGAAGACACAAGGGTGAGAAGTAATAGGAATGGGCATTGGGAGTGGGCATTGGAGGTTGTGGCTGTATGTGCTAGCTCTGGAATCACAGCAGTGTCTGACTCACACCTTTGAGTCATGACAAGCCACATGTACAGAAGTACACAGACAAAGAAGTGATGCTCACACTGTGTTGCACCACTGCAGCAGCTCAAAACATAACTAACGGAAATGGCCCATTAGATGTCCAGATTGAATACCATACATACTATAACCACAATACTCAACTGCAAAATGTTATACACATATATGTGATATAGCAAGCAACACAGCTGGATGTCTACAAAGGAAATATCACCATAGGGCCACTGTATGAAAGGTACATCACCAAAGATGACCATACTGGCATATGTGGTGCATGCCTGAGGTACACACAACAGAAGGTATTGTTGTCCAGGTAGGATATCATCATGCATAAAATTAGTATGTAACGGTAGCAGTACAACTGCTATTACTACAATAAATCTAGGATTGAGTATTGTTTGGGAATGTATCATAACCAAAAGAACCTAAATGAATGTTTGTTACAGCAACAATGAGATGCATCACACAAGTCAAATTAATGTATAACAGTGTCATATACCACACTATGCAACATACAGCAGCATCAGGTCTATATTAGAACATCGTAGTTTCACAACTTCAAATGTCCTAATATCGACCCCTATTCAGCAAACACTGAAAATAGCAAAGCTGCGGAACACCAAATTTCTTCTCAGGGAAGGAATTTGGTTGTCCTTTCCTGGTGCTTCGCTATGTTCAGCACTGTGGTGGAAAGTTACGGGTCGGGATCAGGTAAGTGTGCGATTGTGTGGATGTGAGGGTTAGGGTGGGGTAGGTGAGTTAGGGTTAGGGTGCGGGTGAGGTGAGTGTGCGATATTGACGGACCTTAGGGTTAGGGTTTGGGTTAAGGTAAGTGGATAGCTAGTGGTGTGTGTACAGTTTAGTGTAGGGTTAGATGTAGGATTTTAGGTGTATGTGTGTAGATTGCTGTTTGTTTGGTGTGTTTGTGTTGTGTGTACGTGTGTCGGAACAGCAAATTTTTTCCCTGGGAAAAAATTTGCTGTGCTGCATGTTCGATATCATCAGCGTTCACTGAATAGGGGTCGATATTAGAACATTTGATGCTTTAAAAAGTCGATGTTCTAATATAGACCCGCAGCATCAATACTGAAAAAACGTCAAGGATTAGTCAAAATGCAACATACATGGCATGTCACAAACAAGTATAATGTGGTATGCAAGACAAAGAATGTCATGCATAAAGCAACAGTATAATGCATAGGTGAGTGCAACAACATGAGTCAGCCAGATGAAAACATATGTTCAGTTCTGCAGAGCATCAATGACTGGCAGTACACATCAGCCATGTAGTATGTATCATTCTATGGGATATAGCAACACTGGTACATATGTATATGTGTAAGTAAGTATTTATGGAAAAGTACGACCTCCTCTCCCAACTATTTATGGAAAAGCACACATGGCAGGTAGATGTCAGCAGGAGGATAATAAAGGAAAATAGCAAACATAGGTGCATGTTGTGCTGAAGGGCAGGCATGAGCATTACTAGAATAAAAGGCCACAAGTATCATCTGTATACATAATTAAGTACACCTGTGCATGCAGGTATGGCGGACAACAGTGAAATGTATAATGTATCAATCAATGCTGGAAGAATAAGGTACTATGCTGTTGATTTGGAGAAATGGCCACTATATGTCACGTTTCAAAAGCTGCTAAAATGGAAGCAGGGCAATTCTCAAATTCAGCAGTGCATTTGTCAATATATGAACTAATATATAACAATGACAAATATGTGCAACATAATATGACATGAAGGCAGTCACTTAATTCAGATAAATGAGCAAAAAAAGCCTGTGTCATCAGACATTTATAAAACCCCTCACAGATATCGGCACAGTGATAATTATTTCCACAAAGATAGAATGACACAAAAGGACACACACTGGATCAATTGCCAGTGTTACTCTAAGGCAGTTCTAGGCCATCCATGCTGATAGCACATGCCACAATCATGACTGCCCCTACCATGTCTGGAAACAGTCAGCCAACAGTACTGTACTGAGAAGCTGGTTGTGGTGACACTAACATGTCAGCACATTGTGTGGGTATAAGCAGTACTGCGATGAGTCTGTCAGGACATGACAGCTGGGTTCTGAATAGGTTGGTCAACATCAGATATGCTTACACAGTGTGACACGGACACTAATGTTCAGCAGTCATGTGTGGGTTTTCTGAAAGAGGGTCTGCATCTCCCCGCTAGAAGTAATCTGTTCATCAGGTTCAGGGCACATAACACCCAGTTCATACTATGGCACTGCACTAGCACCACTGTAACAAGGCTTTCAACAGAGCATGCAACAGATGCCACACTGTCATGTTGTGCAGCCAGTGCCGCCATGACCTCTCCATGTCTGCAGTCCTGACCTTCATGTACAACACAGAACTGGTGTGCTACATGATCGGTGGCATTGGCAAGTGCACGCAGGTCAGTACAATGATGTCACTGTGAATATTCATGCGCCTGTAACAGTAAGCATACATCCTCTGATATATGTCCATACATATGTGCTAAACTCCCACATGTAGTCCAACAGACATTATCACTCAATTGTGAAGAGCAGTCACCATCAATACAAGACTCAGTATAGGACAGTTGGTCATGGTCATCATCATGTCCAATATCTGAGGCCACTACATCATCAGAATAGCCAGCCACAGTAGTTCCCTATTGGAGGCTATACTATGAAACACCTGACTATCCCCTTTTAGGCCAGACAATGAACCCAGTGCAATGCCCCATGTGCCATTGGCCATACTATCAAAGTCAGGCATATCACATCCTAGCTCAGGATCAATTCACAGGCTATTGGAGAAGGCAGAAAGTGGACATATTGCAAACAGAGACAGGAGATACTTGTTGTATAATTTACAAAGTCAAATGAGGCAGGATATGACTGACTTAATTAGACAGTTTTCTAACTACATTGCATAATTAATGGAGATATGGACTCACCGGGTCGGTGTGCTGCGGATAGTCCAGCAGCCCTATAGCATAGACATAAAACATGTCAGTCACATATCAAACAAATATGAAGGATAATGTTAAAACAAATATACATGACAACTTACCTGTTATGTCCAACTCTGAATCCACCACTGGTGGTGAGGTTTTGAAATGCCACTGTCATATAAAGAGACAGATACACATCAAGTCAGTAGTAAGCACATACATGACATCAATTAGCATTTAAAATGATGACTAACACACAGCAACTAAGATATTTATTTATTCATTTTATTTTATTTTACATTTGTTAACCGGGGTTGTCTGACTGAGCCGAAAAGGCCCAGGGAGAAAAGCTCCACAAAGAAAAATTACAGATACATTTAGTTATCTAGACATGATCAGTATATACACAATTTACAAAAGACATGTTTTTACAGTGGTATTCGGCACATCAACAGTTACAGTGGAGAGAACAAACAAAAAAATATTAATTTAAAAATAAAGATAATTAATAGATTTGTGGTGTACAGCTGAAATTTGGAACATAGGTAGAATACATACATAGTACACTGGTACAGTACATACATTGTAGATTAGCCAGTGTTTGTGAGTAAGACTGAAAACTATTATTAAGTGCTCTAGATTTAGTATGTATATGTTATCTGCTTTCACTAGCCTGGGGCGCAATCATGGCACTGCCAACTATGCTTGAGATGTTGCCTGATGAGGTCTTTAAAGGAGGCTTTGGGTGATGTGTTCTGAATGCTAGTAGGGACAGAGTTCCATTTTTAACCACTGAACTACTATATAGTGCATCTCCAAAGCTATTGTAGCTGTTGATGACTTCTAGTAGTAGTTTGCTTGATGATCTAAGAGGCCTTTTGGTTGAGTGATGTTGTACTAGGTTTTTGAGGGCAGGACACTTATTGGGGAGGTAATAGATAGAATGACAGAGGCAGAGCTGATTGTAGGTTAGGAGGTTGGGCAGTTCAAGCCAGTGGAGCTGTCTCAAAGCAGTACAGTAATGAGTTCTATATGACCAATTTGCAGCAAAGTGGACAATTCTGTTATAGCCGGCTTCCATTTTGCTTAGTTGAGTTTTGTTGAGATTAGTCAGAATGGGAAATGCGTAGAGTAGGGTGGATAGAAGTTGGGAGCGAGCAATGGCTGATCTTGTGTTATTGGTAAGAAATGGTTTGATATGGTAGAGTGATCCCAGTTTGACATGTACTTTTTTAATAGTTAAGTTGAGATGACTATCAAATTTTAGGTGGGAGTCTATGGTTATTCCCAGTAGCTTAGCCTGTGCCACTGGAGCAACTGGAGTAGCATTTGTGGAGTAGATAGTGAATTGTCTGTTATCAGTGTTTTTGTTAGAACTGGTTATAATCATAAGCTGAGTTTTCTTTGGCTTGAGGATAAGTTGGGCTTTGGTAAGGTAGTTTTCAATGTCAGAGAATGCTATTTGAGTTGTTTCCAGGAGGGTGGTAATGTTTTGTGCAGCACAGATTAAGGTAGTGTCATCTGCATACTGAATGATAGATGCATGCTGTGTGGAGGTATGGAGGTCATTTGTGAAGACTGAATAGTAGTGGTCCTAAGACAGAACACTGTGGGACTCCTATATTTATGGGCAGCTGAGGAGAGAGATAATTTTCCTATTTCACAGCTTGGTACCTGTCAGTTAAGTAGCTTTGGAACCAGGTAAGAGTGGAATTTGATATGTGCTATTGGTTTAGTTTGTTTAGCAGGATTTGGTGTGAGACTGTGTCAAATGCTTTGGACATATCCAAAAAAAGAGTTGACACCTGTAGGCCTTCATTTTTGAGACGGTTTGCTGTGTCTGTGAAGCAGAGGAGGGCTGTAGTGTTACTATGGGCAGGTCTGAAACCATGCTGAGTAGGTGACAGGATGTTGCTGTCTAGGAGATAGTTTAGCATTTGGGTATGGATGCATTTTTCTATGATTTTGGCCAGGGGGGAGAGTAAAGCAATAGGTCTGTAGTTATTAAGTTCAGTGGAGGTCCCGCCTTTATGTATGGGTGTAATATAGGATATTTTCCAGAGTTTGGGCACATAGTTTTCAACAATTGATCTGTTTATGAAAATGGAGACTGGGATAGCAATAGCATCTGCTGTGAGTTTCAAGAAATAGCTGGGGAATAGGTCAGCTGCTGTTAATGAGGTTTTTAGTTTGGAGAGCATGCTTTTGATTGAAGTGGTGGAAACTGTTTGGAGGGTAAAGCTTGTATTAGTGTTATTTGTGTTGGGGGTGGATAGTGAGGAATTAACTGTCCTGTGATACTAAGGATAGAATTGAGTTCACAAAGTGGGAGCTGAATTGTGTTTTGATGGGAACTTTAGTGTCAACGGTGGTTGGTCTGGGGCTAGCCTTTTGGGTGGATTTTAGTAGTTGGTTTACATTTTTTCCAGAATTTTTGGGGGTTGTGTTTGTATTTAGTTTGTAATGTTGTGTAGTAAGATTTTTTTGTGCAGCCTTATGCATTTTTCTGCATGGTTGTGCAGTTCTTGGTACTTAGTTAGGCTTTGTGTTTCTTTGTTTTTTTTTGATAGTAAAGCCAGGCAGTGTCTCTGGACTTGAAGATTTGTTTGGTTTCTTTACTGAGCTAGGGGTTTGTAGAGGTTCTAACCTTGATTTTACGCAATGGAGCAACAATGTCTAGGTGTTGTAGAAATGTTTTGTTGAAATATGCTATAGCCTGGTCAAGTGGGAGGGTTTTTAGGGGGGGTCCAGTCACAGTTACAGAGTAAAGTGTTGAGGACCTCAGGAAAGAATTTTTATGTGTTTTTATTGGATATATAGTTAGCAGTTTTGCATATGCTTGTTCTACTACATATAAAGTATATTATGTTGTGGTCACTTAAGATGTCTGGGAGACTGCCTGTGTGAGGGCACAATGTGGGGTTGTTAGTTAGGACCCAGTCAAGGATGGATTCCCTTCTAGATTTTTTATCACATCTAGTTGGAATTTGGACTAGTTGCTGGTAGCCATGGAGATTTATTAGATTACTTGGTGGTTCTGATATACAGGTGAACCAATCTAGGTTGAAGTCCCCCAGAATAAGGGTTTCTTGTGAGTATGTGGAAGAACACCAGGATAAGAAGTCTTCAAGGCTAGCAGGTATATTACCAGGTGGAATATAGATCACATTTGTGGCGATGACCTTTTTAGGGTGAAGTTGAAGATGTGAGATAAGTATGTCCCGATTATTGGGGGAGGGGTAAGAGTTTGGTAATTGACAGACAGTTAAGTTGGACTTGTACAGTAAGGCAGCTCCACCCCCTTTACGAAGTGGTCTGTCTTGTCTAATGATATTGTAGCCAGTAGGGAGAACTTTTGAGTTAACTATGTTTTTATTTAGCCAGGTTTCTGTTAAAGCAACTATGTCTGGGGAGTAGTGTGCTATTGTGGCCTGGAGTTCAGATATTTTATTTTTGATACTTCTAATATTAATATTTAGCATTAAAAGATGTTTGGATTTGCTGCTGTTGTTGATTTGTCCAGGGATGAAGAAAGTGCAGGTGTTATGTTCTGACATTTGTGTTGGAGCAGTTTGTGTTGGACAGGATGGATTTGGGCCTGGGTTGGGGTGAATATCCCCACTTATGGCGAGCCTGGTGTTAAAATGGTTATACAGATGTTGGAGTTTGGTGAGGAGTGTGAGAAAGTATTATGTTTTATTGGAGTAGGAATGAGAGAATATGTGTTTAGTTTTGAATTGGTCCATTATGTAATTCTTGAACAATTGTGGGCAGATATTATTATAATGTGTGGTGTCTGTATATGAGAGTGCATAATGTAGTGTTGTGCTACTAAGTTTAGGGATATTGCTAGAGTGATAACTTGTGGTGTTGTAAAGAATTATGAGAAGACAGACTAGACTTAGTTATGTGATAGTCATGGTTATAAATATAAAGTTTAAGTTGGTTCTAGCTGGGGGGTCTGAATAGAAATTATAGGGTTGTACTATATGTGGATGGGGAAGTAGTGTGGGTGATGTAAAAAATGCCTAGTGGGAATGAGAGTGATTGGGAGTATTTTGTGTGGAGCAAGTTGGTGTGGTATAATGTGATATGACTTGAGGAGCTATGATTGGTGGAGGTGATGTAAGGGTGAGCTGTGGGTGTGGCTGTGATTACTATAAATGTAGAGGTAGTGGGGGTGGGAGGGAATAGGGGGCAGGGCAGGGGAGCAGAGAGAGCACAAGTGTTAGCGAGGGTGAACAGAGAGGGACAGAGCCCAACAAGACAAGAGAAAAATGTAAGTATTACTTTACAAATTTGAACACTTTAAACAAATTCTTGAGGTCTACTGGCTTACCAGCAAGCAGAATGTAATTGCTGAAGAGCACTTTTGTCCTGGTGGGAGACTAGAAATTTAAAGATGGCTCCATGCTCAGCAGGATTCTAATATAGACTTAGTATTGGAGGAGGGAGATAGCACAAGGGGTGTAAACCAAGTGGAATGCAAAGAAACCAGACAGGCAATCAGTGGAAATCAGTGAAGGCCTCAGAGGGAGTAAGTAATAATTCAAACTACATGTAAAGTGAAGGAGAGAAGAGACAGCAAAGTTTATTAAGGTTGGGAGTGTGTCTTCACATTGACTTGCTGATTAGTAACCAGTTTGTGCACAGATTAGAGTAGGGAGATAAATTAGCAATGAAGGGGAATGTATAGAGATGCAAATAAACAGGTGGGCCTCCATGTGATACAAACTAAGGCAGAAAGCACTGAGAGGGCTGCTTGATAGTTAATTTAGTCACGGGGATGTGAATTAAATGTATACTGTCTATTGGACAGTTAGGATTACTGTACTAGCTGGGGGGTGGGACACAAGGCTACAACAGTCAGTTTATACATATACACATATCGGATGGGTGACAATGTTTTGAAGATTGCAAGGGTCCTATGCAGGTGAACATGACCACATTAGTCACAGTTGTACCTAAAAATAGTGCACTGTAGCAACCATATAGTCTGCCTTACCTGGTCTGTCCTATCTGGGGACTGATGCATTTGGGGTAAAGTGGAACACAAACAGCAGATGAGTATACACATCAATCACAACAGCAGACAGATGCAGATAAAAGCTAATAATCTCCCTAACAGACTACAGAGACACATACCTGATGTGTATCTTCAGTGTTGTGAAATGGATGGGCCTGTGCAAGGGAACAAGACCTCATTACTTATGAAGGTCACGGCAGTGCACTGTAGCAACAGTATAGACACAATTTCATGGCCTGTCCTCCCTGGCTGGAGACTGAATCATCCAGCATAATGCAGAACCTGTAGGTTAAAGGGCAACATCAACAAGAGGTGAGTATACAACTCAGTTATAATAAGAGGCAGCTGCAGGAAAAGACTGGTGATCACCGTAAAAGATCACAGATGCACTTACTCGATTTGTGTCTTTTGTGACCTGATGTTTATGGGCTGGTGCAAGGGAAGAAAACTACATTAGTCATAGAGGGCACAGTTGTACTTAATAATATTACACTATGACAAGCATATAACCTGCCATACCTGGTCTGTCCTCCCCGACTGGGAACCAAAACATTGAACATAAAGCAGAATCTATATGTTAAAGTGAAACACATGCAACACGTAAATATATACCTCAGTCATAACAGCAGGCTGATGCAGCAAAGGCTAGTGATCACCCTAGCAGATGACAGAGACACATGTCTGATATGTTTTGTTGGTGGCCTCTTGCTGATGGCATTTTTCAAGCAAAAAAGCACACCAGTACACATGGTGCTGACATTAAGTATGCATTGTTTAGGTAATATAAAATGTTATAAGACTTGCCATGTATATGTACATCTGAAATGTTCATGTCTACGTGACTTAGTTCTGCCACTGTGACATGCATAAAAAATGTAAGATGTGTGAATAAATGCCCTTGTATGACAAATGGATTATTATGTTGTGTTTGTGAATGGTGAACATACCTGTACATCCTGAAACACCTGCCTGAATTTTTCCCCTAGGTATCTGACAATCCTGATAGGTATTATAGTAGGATGTCAGGAATATCATTGTTTCAGCCAGGGAAGGCAATGGTGGCCCACCTCCAGTGACATTTCCCTCCCTCCCTCTCATAATGGAGGAGTCTGTAGGCTACATGGAGGATCATGTAAGGGCAACTGCAATTGCAGGTCTCATTGGAGTGGCTGTTTCCACCCACAGCGCTAACTGTATTGGTTATGTCCCGCCTCCACACTTGTTGTCATCAGACAGTATTGCCCATCTGCCCAAGCAAATTTTGACTATGCTGCTGTAGAGTCTCAATAATTATTTCATTTTCCCTTATGGAAAAGTTGTCATGCCTATTATAGTTTGAAATCTGAAAAAAGGGGGATATGCACATACCGGATATCATACAGGAGACACACTAATTTAAAGATCAACCTTAAAACATGTCAATGTAATGACCCTCATATATACTGCAATGTTATGCAAAACAAGCTACTGCATTTTTATTACAATCATGTACAGATAAGTATAAGGAACTTACAAGACATATATCAATTGCTGATTATATGTCATAACCAATGCCATTAACCAATTCCACATCTGCGCATATGCAATATACATAGAAGGGGGATGTGAACCCATGTCTGGATATTTTGACAAATGAGAGCTACCGCACCACTTCAATAATGCAAAGATGAAATTATCACAGTTACATGCACAGTCAACTTTACATAATATTAGTATGTTTTAAGGATGTGTGCTGAGGTGTAAAATAATCTAGATTTGTGTTTTATTGTTGAACTGCATTAGTGCTTACAGCCCAGGCAGCAGATGGCTATGCATTTCATTATTATCCGCAATTATTTGAGAATATACCATGCAAAGTATTTTTTAACATGGATGTATGTGTGATTCTCTTACAATAGTTATAGAAAGGTAAAATACGTAAGCTTAGTCATAAATGATAAGAAATAACTGTTCACACGCATTATTTATTTATTGATTTACATAAATGAAAAAGCAATGGAGGTCACCGTGGCCTTTAATATGAGAGTGCGTGCTGTAATCACACTTGATTTACAACAAATGTAGATAAGCACTCCAGGTGATAGCAATAACTTCACTCCTACTTGCTTTGATTTTGTATGTCTGAATTCCACAACAGTCCTTTAATTTATGCATGTTTGTTACTTACAACTTATACAAGGTAATCAATGTGTTGCAGTAGATGATTCTTTTATGCCACAGATGACTAGGCATTTCTTCATTATCCAGAATTTTTTAGATAGTTCCCCTAACATTTTATTCTTACCATGGATAGCCTTCTGATTCCCTTGCAACTTATATATTGAAAAACAAAATATGCATGTTCAGCATTAAATGTTAATCAATAAATATTCACATACATTAATTTTAGTTTGTGTTAGAAAAACTGTGTGAACATTGCAGGGGACCATGCATACCATTTGAATGAGTACTGTACTCAACTTGATGTACAGCAAGTCTGGATATGTATGCCCCTGATGGCAATATAGCTGAAGAGGTAGCACTCTCGAAAATAAAAATGGCTGCAGTCCAATGTAATTTGGAGGTTCAAATTCCACATCATGCATTTTATTCTTATAATGCCCAGACTTGTGTTTGCTAGACATTTAGGCATATCGCTTTACTTGCTACTGATAATACAGTAATCTTCTGTGTTGTATGACATTATTCAATTATTCCTAGGATATTGACATTTTTCATCCATCTCCATAATTTATAGGATAACAGTGATTATGACATTGAATGAGACTGCGATTTGTCACATAACACAGGTCAGCATATACTATTTATTTTTTTCACATACCAGAAATCTACACATTCACACACATCCGTCTCTTTCTCACATCATTTTATATACATATGTATGTCCATATCCATATGTGTATGTATCTCTGTCTCTCTGTATGTATATATATATATATATATATATATATATATATATATATATATATATATATATATATATATATATCAATGTATGCATATATACACATGTATATATGTGTCTATGCATATGTATATACATATGGGGAAGAAGATACATACAGATATCATTATACATAGTTTTCCATACATTTCTACACAAATGTATATATAGTTATGTAATAAACATATGCGCACACTTACATAACTTTGTGTATGTTTATATTTCATTGTCTTCCATTTCTTTGTGTATATATGTCAAGACATCATAGTTTTCAACTATATACATAAACAATAGCATTAATTTTTATACTTGTGTAAAATATCTCTTGCTTATGCAGCATTTGTCATTTATGGACTATATGTTATGTGACAGCACTTACAAATTGCATATATTTTGGGGGGGCATATGTGAGCATTGTAAAGCTCATACTGACACTTAAAGTGTATTGGTCATGTTCTAGAGCTAGTACTAAGTAACAGCCCTTTGGAATTGGATATACACTGCTTACTATACAGTAAAAATTATAACAGTTTTTGAAGCAAAAAGTGTGTTATTTTGCTTTTCATTTTATCGGTAAGGACTACCCCCTGAAAAGTCCCCATCATGAAAATGTAACCCACTATGACTCACTGCATAAGTTAATTTATAAACTAATGTAGTCCCATGTTATCTATGTGAGAAATAGTTCTGTAATAGTTCTTACAGATGGAACATCTCACATTGAAAATTAACACATGATGACATAGTAATGAAACCACAATGTAAATAAGATGCACCTTCTCTAAAGAGGTAAATTATTTTCGATTACCCATAATTTTTGCACTGTATGTAAATCTTTGCTCATTACCTTCTATGATGATATCATAGTGTGGGTGTGGCTATAGAGAAAAACTGAGTAAACAGTGAAAATAAAAAGTCAAACAGCATACTATAATCTTTATATTTTGCAGAGTAACTTGCACCTTTATCATGAGAGGTACAACAGAAAAAGAAATTAATTGTAAACCAAAGATGCTTCCAAATATGACTAATACTCTTTAATGTGCATTTGACACTAACCTGTTTAATCTCAGTGTAAAATGCGCACAGTACTGATCCCATCATTCTTCTGATGTTACATTGGGCCTGTCTCACATGTTATCCAAAGCCAACCTGTATAACATTACCCATGTGTAGACAGGGACACATGATATATCACGTTTAAAGTGAGTAGTCACATAAGAAAGATTTTTGAATTCCATTAACTTCTCCCATAGCAGAGAACAAGTAGCTCGACATCTAGGGTTTTGGACTTGATGCAAACATCATAGGTTTGAATCTAACTTCAACTTGTTTGAAGTCAGTCCTAGTGTGTGTGACACAGTTACTCTCTCAAAAAAGTCTGTCTATACAAACCATTGTCTAGCTTGTATGACACTGTCTGATATCATGATTTGCTTATTCTGACTACATTCTGAACAGAGTTAATGTTACATTAAATGCAGTCTTACCTCATAACACTGAATCATTGTTGACAAGTAATATTTTTTCCATTTTATTCATGCAGATGCTGAGGAAAGAGCTTATAATTATTCACTTTATATGAAGAGGTTACACAGACTTGAGCAGCGAAGGTTGAGAGATATGTGCTAGTATCTTCAGTTGTATTTTTGCCCTGTAAGACCATAATAGGTCTCTATCCTCTGAATGAGAATTTTAGCAAGATGGCATCAAGCAAACTTGATGATAAGCTTCCCATAATGCCTCTACGTGGTATATCTTCTAAGTGTTAATGCAGTGTGTTATTTTGTGTACGCTGCATTTGTGCATGTCATTCAACTTGCAATTGCTTTTGAGGTTAGATGATGTTTACTGACACAACCAAAATTAGAGTTATCTGTATTCTACTTGTACAATGTTTTAGATGTAAATAACATATAAGTTACGTGTGTTTGCTGTATTGGTAGATTCTGCTGACAGCAAGCAACACAACTTTTACTTTTCTGTTGTCTTAATGGCATGTAGTAAGCAAATTGTATGTATGGTAGTGGTTCTCTGCTTAATTCATGGTGTGTATATTTTGCCTGTTCATGGTTTGAATAGGTAGGTATCTGCCATGTCAGTGAGACTGGCAGTGTTGTACTTTTATGTATTGTTTGAGTTCCATTCTTCTTGCACTAATATTCAGGAGCGCAAATATGGTTGTTAGAACACTACCTTACATAAATAATTGCAATTTACTGTGTCACATGTCAATTTTAATTGCGTTATGTTGTGTTAGTGAGGCTTTACAACTTTTTCTTTCTTTCTTTCTTTATCTATCTATTTATTTATTTATTTATATTTGTTTAACTGGGTAGTGTACTGATGCCAATGGACCATTTGCAGGCACAGCCTGTGTGAATTTATGACCACTATGAGCATAACCTTTTTCAATATTGCATCTATGCACTTCAGTGTAATACTCCTTGGTTCAGTGACTCATATATGATTTGACAGCAATACCGATATAATTCTGTTATATACAAACATAATGCCTTAGAAAAGCCATACTGACTTTTGAAATGGCAGTGTGTACAGATGTGACCCATACATTCAATTCCCATTCTGATGCAAATATGTTGTGATGTCATATGTTACACATGAAGCACTGGTAAGCTAATTTGCATAAGTATTTCAGCATTATACTTGCACATGAATATAAAGTTATTTTCATAACGTCACATATCTGAAGCTTGTTATCTCAATATGTATTAGATGTTTCATATATAACTGTTTATCATTCTATTTTATTGTTATAGTAACACCTCAACATATATGTGTACATTAATGATTGCAGTCAGATTCTCTGTATATGTGAGCTGTTGATTACCTACAATGCTTCTCACAAACTCTACAGAGTGGCCTGCAGTATTTGTAATGGTATTTACTGCTGTAGAAGAGCAGCACTCTTGTGTATGCAGATCATGCAGAGACACATCATGCTGATACTCTAAGCGTGCACATATAACAACAGCTATCATCCTGATCTCCCATATGCTTTACTCCAGCTGATGTCACTTGCAATTTGGTTTAACATTTTAGTTGGATTGCATAATCTTTCATGTGAGTCTATCTAGATTTTTTTTAATTTCTCCAAGTCTTTTGGGTTTCTAATACCATGACGGGAATGGGCCCAATTCCTAAGTCAAAGTTGATTAATGTTCATGAAATTAGTATTGTTTCAATCTTTGATGTTAGCCAGAAGTACTCTTTGCAGCACCTGTGGTGTGCCCAGTACTGATCCCTTCTGCAGTTCATATGAAGTTACATGCATTGGATTGTAAATTCTTTTTATAAGACCCATTCCTCCAACTACTATTGGAACACTCTGGGTATCCTTCATCCACATTGCCCTCATTTCTACTTGCAAATCCTGGTATTTTATGACTTCATGTCTCTCTGTACGTAAGACACTGCAGTCACTGGGGGTAGCAAATTTCACAGATCAATGCTACTTTTGCATTCTTTTCAAGGACTACAATATCTGGTTTTCTTGCATGTGTTTTTTGAACTGTTAGAAATGGTTGATTCAATGTGATATAGGTTCATAGGTTCATAGGTGGTTACTGGGCTATTGACCCAAAGGTCTTTATAAACCTAGCCATGTGTACCCAATATAATACTAGAGAAACTCAATATAAAGGCCTTTGCCTAAACTTGTGATCTTAGTTAGCAATGACTGCTCACATCTAGGAGGGTTATAGGTGAGATTCCTGGCAGAAGTTTATAGTTTCCCATCCAGACATCCAGGCTATGCTTAAACAGGGTGATAGAGGAGCTTTCTTTGATGTTAATTGGTAGCTATTCCTGAAGAGTGACAACCTCTGAGAGACACATCTGTCTCTCCAGCAGGTCCTATTTATGTCACAGGTCAGGTTAAGGTCCCTGTAGTGGGTGACCTGTGTCCCATTTGACTTGCTGATGTGCAGCATGTCCATTAGGTTTGGATCCGAGATTGATCTGTAGGCCAGGCACAAGTCTCCTATAAGTAGTCTGTATGCTACTGATTACAGTGACAGTGACTTCAGTCTGTCAATGTATGACGTGCTGAAGACCCTCAATTTTCTTGGTCAGACAATCTCTGAGGTTGCTAAAGTTGCTGCAGGTACCTGGTACTTTGCATACCGAAAGCAGCATTGTATTCAATTATTGATCTGATGAGGGTCGAGTACAGGGGTGCTATAACCTCTTTTGCTCTTGAGGCAATGCCTTTGTTAATGAGACAAGTGACATAGAATGCCTTCCTTACCACAGTAGACACATGGTGGTCAAAATTTAGTCTACAGTCAACTTGCGTTACCAAGTATCTCACTACTAAATTGTTACTTAGGGTAATATTATTTATATGATAGTCTGCAGGGCTATTGCTTTAACTGAAGGAGATGATAATGCATTTTTTTAGCATTGAGTTTGAGTCCATGGCTTTGGCATTAATGATTTGCTTGTGTAAGTCCCTCTTGAAGTATATTGACATCTTTTGGGGATTCAATGATTGCACCTAATTTGCGGTCATAAGCCACAGCCCCTCTGTTTTGGCCTGAACTTTTGACAAGTATATTCCAAACAATAGGGAGCCCAGCACTGACCACTGCAGATGCCCACTGGTGACACATCTGCTGGTTGAGGTAACGTCCCCAACTTTGACTGAGTGTGATCTGTTGGTGAGCCAGTTAGCAAGCCACCTGATGACATAAAGATTGATATTCAACTGGAAGAGTTTATCAGTGATGCCCTGTGGGATTGTGTTGAAGGCCTTGTCTAAGTCAAGGTAGGCTGTATACACAGATTTGCCTTCATTTATGACTCTGGTGACATTTTTGAAGAAGTCCACCAGGATTAACAGGCATGACCTGCCTTTAACAATACCAAACTACTGTGTTGGATCAAGGATTTGGAGATTATTATTTTATTTTACATTTGTTGACCGGGCTAGTCTATCTGGATATATGTCCATTTTCAGTAGAGGCCCGGGGAGAAAAGCTCCAGTGATTATTACACGGTTTAAGAAAGTGTTACAATAGAAGTAATAACAAATATAAAGCTAACAGTAAACAAATAGTATTTTTTCTTTTTTTTCGGGAAATTGCAAATTACAATCTTAAAACCAAAAAATACATAAACTACAACCCACATGTTGTGCATATCACAATAATCATTACAATACAAAGAATCAAAACATAAATCTTATAAGAGGAATGCTAAAGTGTAATGAGAGGTAAAGAAAAGCTGAAAGGGGTGTAGAGAGAAAAAATAGGGAAGAAGAAAAGTAAAGAAAAAAGAAAACAGAGTAAGTCTAGTTAGTACAAGAACATAGCCATATTATTGAGGTACTGTCTAGATGAGTCAAAAAAGTTGGGGAGAGGTCTGGGATGAGGTATCTGAGGGTTGAGTATTCCATATTTTCCAACAAAGTTGGAGAGCAGGCAGTCCCCTCTTAAGTTATAGGGTATAGGAGGGAAAAATGAGATCACCTATATCCTAATTTATAAGGTCAATGATGATTTGTTCCATGGCCTTACAGATAAGCTGGTTAAGCTTATGGGTATGTAGCTCCCAGTGTCTGCTGCTGTACTCCCTTTATGAAGGGAGTTGGGAGGGTGGCCTAATGGTTAAGGTTTTTCCCTTACAAACACGAGGTGCAGGGTTTGAGTCTCACAAGGGATAATTGGCTAGGCTTAAAATGGCTCACAAAGGCAGTTAGCTTAGTATGAACCTATAAGGGGAATGACAGTTGCTGTTTTCCATTCAGCAGGAACAAAACCAGTACTCTGGCTGAAGAGAGTACCTATGGAGTTGCTAACTCATGTTTTAGACCATTTAAAACACAACATGGGATGCCATCCGGTGTTTTTGGCCTTGGTGAGAGTATTAATGACTTGTCCTTTGGAGGTGTAAGGTGGGGGAGATGTAGAGGGAAGGCTTTGTGGAATGTTTGGAGGAGACAGGGGGGTGAAATTTTTGCCACACCTGTCAGCTAATAGGTTAACTGTTTTCGCAGGATCAGTGTATGTGATGCCATCCACAGCTAGCTCAGCGCACATTTGAGTCCTACCTTTTAGGTTATGGATATAGCTGAAGAATGCTTTATGGTTATACTTAGTTATGGCTGCTAATTTGCTTTGAAGTTGCCCTTAGAGGATTTTAAAAGTTGTTTTATTTGTTTGTTCAAGAAGAGGAGGGTGTTCTTCCAGTGCTGAGACCTCCTTTTGTATTCTTCAACAGTAACTTCTTCCTGTTGTTGTATAACTTATTAATGCTAGGTGTCCACCAGGAAGGCTTCTGTTTTCTTGTGGATCTTGTTTTAATCTTATCAGGTACAGCTATGTCAATACATTTGTATAAGGGCTTGTACAGGGCATTTGTGTGTACACTAGTATAGTTGTCAATGCCATCTGTGGGAACAGGAGCTTGGAAATTATTTATGCCATCCCTTAGGATGGTATAATTAGCTTGGTTGACATTTTTTAGCCTGATTTCACCTAAGAGGGGTTCACGTGTTACAGCTGCTTCAAATGTGACTGATTTGTGATCAGATTTAACCAGTGAGGGTATACTTGTGGTGGTGCAATGGTCACCCATGTTGGTGAGGACCAGGTGAGAATATTTGAGCCCCTTATGGGATTTCATACTACTTGTTCCAGGTAATAAGTGTTAACAAAGTCCAGGAACCTTTGTGTGATCATATTGGTACTTGTATATATTTCCCAGTCAATAGTTAAAATCACCCATGACTTGAGTGTTTGTTTGTAATTTGATTGACTCAAGTAGGTCCAAATAAACAATGTGTGTATCTTGGCTCATTGAAGGGGGGCCTATGGCTAACAATGACTTGAAGGGAGAGTCTTACTCACAGTTAGTTGAACCTGGAGTAATTCCATGGAGGTTTCCTGTCTAACCAGTCTAGATGTGTATTTATGTTTGATAACGATAGATGCTCTTCCTTTGGTTCTCACATGTTCATTTTGCGATCTGAAAGTGTGAAAGGCATTGTAGCGCATTGTAGCCTTGCAAGGCCAAGGTACCCTCTGCGGCCCTGAAACAAGTTTCTGTGACTGCACAGACATCAACATCCTCCATGGAGAGGAGTGCTTCCAGAGAGTGCAGTTCCTGATTTAAACTCCTAGCATTTAGCAGCACAACCTTTAATTTATTTGCGAGTGATATTTTCATGTCTGAAATTTTGTTCTTTAGACTTTGCCTAAAAAAGGCACTATGGAGGAGGCAATTGGCTTAGCCAGCAACTGAAAACCTAGTGATGACAGGTG
The DNA here is from genome assembly GCF_019279795.1 of Protopterus annectens. NCBI lineage: Eukaryota > Metazoa > Chordata > Ceratodontiformes > Protopteridae > Protopterus > Protopterus annectens. Next base: position 712,694,404 of record NC_056731.1, read on the forward strand.
AAGACCATCTCTGGCAAAGCAGCGTGGCCTGCCAACCATGTCATCCCAGGCTGACAGTAACTGGATCCCCTTAGAATGATACTAGAACCTAAGTGAATTGTTGAAGTCAGTAATTTATTTGCTTTCTAGTGTGGTATCATCCTTGGTGAGGGCAGAATGCTGCTCAAGGCTAGGGACATACCTGCCTGGGACATGTATTCATAGAGCTCAATCATGTTTCTCTTCATATAACGGTTAACATTGTTGCCTCACAGCAAGAGGTTCTCCGGTTCGATTCTCGGCTGGGGTGCCTTCTGTGTGGAGTTTGCATGTTCTCCCTGTGTTCTCGTGGGTTTCCTCCGGGTACTCCGGTTTCCTCCCACATTCCAAAGACATGCATCTGGAGCATTTCTACCCGGGCCTCCGCTGAAAACAGGCTCTGTGGAACCTAGTCAGACATTCCTGGTCAACAAATGTTAAATAAAATAAAATAAAAAATATAGCCCAGTGAGGTATATCTCAAGTCATTCATACCAGCATGAACTAAGACAGATTCATAATGGTACATGCTGTTGAGACTTGAGTTCATGTGTGATCCTACAGATCCTAGCACCCGATAGACAGCTGACCATAACCTTCTCCATGTTTAGACTGGTGAGTGGGATACCTGTGTGTCTCACAATGGCATCAAGTATGACTAAAAAATTTGGTTTAGATGTGCTTTCCCTGAGGGACTTATTTGGTGAGACACTGGTGCTTGTATTTTTATGTGTATTGAGTGCTGTAGGTGCTGTATAAGGTGTAGCATGATTGTGTTTGGAAGGTCTCTGGTGTTTAGGTAGGTTTCTGGTGAGTACCTACACGTATGATGGTTTATGTATTGAGTGCATGGTTTGCATAGCAGGTGTAGTATGTGAGCTGACAAGCTGTTCAGTGTTACTGAGAGCAAGGATTCCAACACGAAACTGAACTCACTGAAAGGTGTCCTCAACTTGGAAGATGGAGACATTTATGCAGTCACAGAGACCTGGCTCAAGGCTGTGGAGAGCACCCCAGCCATATCAAGTTATACCTCCTTCCACATGTTACGACCTCATACTGAAGGTGTGAAAACTAAAGGAGGTGGTGTATTAGTATTCATTAAAGATAAATAAATATACCTCCAGACTGGATAAAAAGTATGACTCCCTGGAGTCACTTCAGGTGCAATTAACTGTTGGTAGAACACCTATTCAAGTCATTACCAGCTACAGGACCCCCTCCATGAATCAGGACACCCACTCTGCCTATTTGGATTTACTTGAGTCTACCAAGAATTATCCAAACACCATGGTTTTGGGTGATTTTAACTACCCATCCATTGACATAGTAAATTATTCTTGCTCAAACTCATTTGCCCAAAGGTTTCTCGACTTCATTAACTCCAGTCCCCTGGACCAGCTGGTTGACACCCCCACAAGGGGTGACAACATCCTGTATCTGGTGCTCACCAATATAGAAGACCACTGTAGCACCCCCATTGTGAGGTCCTCCCTGGTGAGATCTTACCACAAATCGGTCTCATTCAAAGTAGCTATCACACTTAACACCGCCCCAGCAGCAACTAAACTAAAAAACTTCTCAAAGCAGATTATGACCACTTATAGGATGGTATAAATAGCTTTACTGCTCCTCCTCCCTCAGATGGAACTGGCAACTATGCTGAGCTTTACACCAAAGCTTTATACAACAAGCTTAACTGTATTGACTCGGCCATACCTGATCGGACCAAAACAAGTTCCTCAAGGAAGAGGAAACCTGCCAGGTGGACAACTGCCATTAACAGGCTTTACAATAAGAGGAAGTAATTGCTGTCTAAGAGTAAGAGGGAGCGAGCTGTCCTAAACTGGAAACACTCCCTCCTCAGCTTAAACAAGCAAATAAGACTTCTTTTGAAGTCCTCCAAAGCAAATTATGAGCCCAAATTAGCTTCCTCAACAAAGGACAACCACAAGGCATTCTAGTTACATCTGTAACCTAAAAGGAAAGGCCCAGATTTGTGCAGAACTGGTCATTAATGATACCACACATACTGAGCCTGTGGACATAGCTATCAGGTTCTGTGAAAACTTCACTCTGTTGTCACCACCACACATTCCCCATTACATCGCTACAACCTGTCCTGTACCTCATATCTCTAAAGAGCAGGTCATAAATGCCCTCTCTAAGGCCAAAAACACAACATCTATGTGACCTGAATCCTGATAACATCCCAGGCTGTGTACTACATGGGCTCCAACATGAATTAACAACACCACAGAGTACTCTTTTCAATCATAGACTAAGCACTGGCTTCATACCAGCTGAATGGAAATGGCCACCGTTATTTCCTTGCACAAAGATGGTGCTTCCACTGACCCTGGGAACTATAGACTTATTAACCTGACTAGCCTTATCTGCAAGGCCATGGAGTGAATCATCATGGACCTTATCAGCAAAGATATAAGTAATCTCCAGTCACTTGACCCTTCTCAGTTTGGGTTTGTCAAAGGGAGATTATGCATGTTAAACCTGGTGGACTTCTTTGAGACAGTCACAAAGGCCCTGGATGAGGGAAATCTGTACATACAGCCTACCTGGACTTAGCCAAGGCATTTGACATGATCCCCCACTCAGGCATCATTGACAAACTTACTCAACTAGTTGTCAACCCTTATATCATTAGATGGGTTGCTAACTGGCTCACTGATAGAACTAATATAGTCAAAACAGGGGAATCCACCTCCAACAGCAGACTTGTAACCAGTGGTGTTCCACAGGGATCAGTCCTGGGATCTCTACTGTTTGGAATCTATTTCTCCAAAGTACAAGCAAAGACTAGAGGTCTGTGGCTGATAAAGTTTGCTGATGACTGCAAACTAGGAGTGGTCATAGAATCTCCAAATGATGTAAATGATGTCAACATCCTACAAGAAGGTCTTACACAAACAAATGATTGGTGCCAAAGTCATGACCTTAAACTCAATGCAAAAAATGTATTATCATTCCTTTCAGTAAAAGAGACATTTTTGCTAACTACCACATCAATAGCTACACTTTAAGTACACAATCAGTGGTGAGAGACCTGGGCACACAGGCTGACAAGTAACCTTACCTTTGACCACCATGTCTCCACAGTGGTAAGAAGGGCATTCTATTTTGCTCATATCATAAGTAAGGGCATTGCCTACAGGAAAAAATATGGTATTATTTCCCTGTACTCTTCCCTCATCAGGTCAATAATTAATTACAACACCCCTTTTGGTATGTACCTTTCTAAGCACCTGCAGCAATTGGAGAAACCACAAAGGTTCCTCACAAGGAAAATTCAAGGTCCTCACCATCTGGCTTATGGGGATCATTTGAAATTACTATCACTTTATTCTGTTTCACACAGACTACTCAGAGGTGATCTCTGTCTTGCATAGAAGGTGATCTCTGACCCTGCATTATTGGAAATGCTTCATATCCAAAAGTCAAATAGTGCACGGGTTATTCACTTTAAAGACTTTAACCTAGTATGTGACATTAATAAAACCTGCTGAAGGGACAGATTTGTCTCCCAGAGGTTACCACCCCTTTGGAACAGACTTCCACCTCATGTCAAACAGAGCACCTCATTGACCCTCTTCAAACGCAGTCTGGACGATTGGATGGCTGACAGTAAATTCACCCTGGGGGTTCCACCTGTGTCCCTCTTGAACAGGGGCAATAGGTGCTGATCATGGATAAGAACTTGGTGAGGCTTGTAAGGGCCCTAGGGCCATTAGCTCAGTAACTTCCTATGATCCTATGATCCTATGATCCAGATTCTTAATGAAGATGCATCTCTCACAAATTGTACTTCAGTGATTTAGGAGTAGAGGGTTGTCAGTATACATGAGACAGTTGCTACACTGCCTCAAGATACCCATGCCAATCAGGCTGGTAGGAGAGATGGAGGGGAAACTGACCATTCATAATGCTAGGTTAAATCCTGTTTTCACAGAGGGTACAGAAAACGGAGGGGTGTGGTATAATTCGGTATTCTAAACAGGGTCTATACTAATGGCATGGTCTATAAAGGGTCTGTACTAGTGGCAGTTCTTAAAATGGTGTGAGACTATTGTAGATTTGGTGGTTTTTGGGACTGTTTAAAGGCAAAGGTGCAGCTGTGATGCTCTCTGAACAGCTATGTACAATTTAAGGACTTATCAGCCAGATCACGGGCAGCTACTAAGGAAAAATGTATCTACTGAAGTTTTTGAGGCTATAACCACCAGTAGTTACCCCCACTGCATAGTAGTACACTATGGTGCATGGAGGTGCACTATGAGTAAACAGAAGAATACAGCAGAGCAGTGGCTGTTGCCTAACTCTATGAAGCTGTGTTAAAACAAGTGCAAACCTGCTCAAACACGGGGGTTATGTAGCAACACAGAGCAAACTGAATTAAACATTTTAGCCAATAGAAAAGCTCAAACCTGAGCCTTGTGACAGAAAACTTCAATCAGATGAGACCTAACTGCACTGTCCTGCCACAAGGGTGCAAGAGGGGTCCCTCCAACAAAAGATAGCCTGGTTTAGTGCTCATTTTAACCAACAGAACCAGATTCAGCATTTCTGAATCTAGTCTATGCTACAGCAGACAAAATGTACAACAAATCAGCAAGAACAGTTTTAAACAATCAGCAATATAGCAAAAATACAGTTTAAAAGTGCAACATACAGTATAACATTTTCTTTATTGCTAGCAAAATGCAAAAGATTCCTTGGATTGCCCAGATGAATACATCAGAGCAGTGGCTGGTCGCCTAACTCTGTGTTTCTATAATGCTTTGTGGGTAATGTTTCCAATGCTTTTCAGCTACTTCAGTATCATGTTTGCACAATCCCCAATTCAATAATCTTGCCACATTAATATGCCTTTCAGTATACAGTCCTTCTGCCATTAGTATATCACAACCAGCAACAAGATGTGCAACTGTTTCCAATTCTGTTTTACAAAACCTACATTTGTCTGTTTCTCTCACATGTTCTATTGACCTTGTAAACCAATGTGTATGTTGTCCACTATCTTGGGCACCAATATTAACCTTTCATCTTTTGGTTTAAATTCACCTCTCCTTAATTATTACACCATTTGATCCCGAAGAACATGAGGTTACTCTTAAGACTTTTTCATACTTGCAGCTATATTTATGCATTTTCCACATTTCTTGCCTTCTGATCAGATCCTTCACCTTATATTCTTTTTCTTGGCATATTCAGTCCCTGCATGATATTATCTGCTTCTGGTTTGATTTCCATTCCTGCTTCACACCAATATGCGTCTGCTAAACTAAGCAGGGAAGCAACCTTAGACTTATTCTCCTCATGTATTAAAACTTTCACTATGCTTAAGTCTTGTGAGCAGCTATTTATGAAGTCCTCCAATTGCATATTTATATATGTTATCAGTTTCGAGGAGGCCCATCCATCCTTCAGAACGGGGAATATATAGTCTCAGTATGCACTGATTTTTTATAAATCATTTTATAAAAAAAAAAAAAAAAAAATACTTGTTTTCCTGCCTTTCTAAGCTAGTATAGTCCAGTTTTCAGGTTAGTGCTGAATTCAGGGCTGTGTTACAAGTTTCTGTGTTTGCCCATACCTCACTTGGATAGAAGGAAGTTTCTCTGCTCAATGTGAGAGAGGGAGCTTTGAGCAGCCTATCTGTCCCTGGAGGAGTGGTTTCAGCCCAGAAATTAGTAGTTTATTGGGCATTTTGGGCTAATTTCTATCTCTTTCATTTCCCTGCTATAAAATCCGCATTTGCAAGGTTTTTGTGCTAGTATACAGCTCAGCAAGCACCTGCCTGGTGCCCTGCAGAGTTCTACAGTAGCAGAGAGACAAAAGACTGACTTTGGAGTGATTAAGTATCATTTTTCTGCATTTTCTTGCTGCCTTTAGCAAATTACGCCTAAAATGCTGATTTTCTAGAGTTTCTGTGATTTAAAAAGGTTGTTTTAGCTACATATTGTACTTATTTTACTGCCTGCACTTTAACAAAGTCGTTTTTTTGTTTAAATTACCTGTTTAACTGTTGTAGGCTACACACTCAAGTGTGATAGCCATTTCTGTGCATTTAAAGTGTTTTTTTGATTGTATCTGCTTTATTTTCTGAAAAAAAAAACATAAAAAACAAAAAAAATATATTCTTGTTTTCCTGCCTTTCTAAGATAGTACAGTCCAGTTTTCAGGTTAGTGCTGAATTCAGGGCTGTGTTACAAGTTTCTGTGTTTGCCCATACCTTACTTGGATAGAAGGAAGTTTCTCTGTTCACTGTGAGAGAGGGAGCTTTGAGCAGCGTATCTATCCCTGGAGGAGTGGTTTTCAGCCCAGAAATTAGTAGTGTATTGGCCATTTTGGGCTAATTTCTATTTCTTTCATTTCCCCTGCTATAAAACCCGCATTTGCGTGGTTTTGAGAGCCGGGTAGTGCCGGTTAGCTAGGGTATAACTATTCCCGGCTCCACAAAGTCTAACCTTCAATTTTTCCCTTGGAACTAGACAAACTTTCAACTTAAGCACTCAAACCATTCACTTCTCATACTGGCACTTGCTCAAAACTCATAGCAAGCACTAATAAACCTTAGCACTAGACCCCCCCCCCATACTGTAGAAGAAGGACAAGGCTCTCTATTCGACCTTACCAGCCAATCAGTAAAACAGTTCACTTTACCTATCCAGACATGTCCAAAGGGTAGTTTTAGGTGTACTCTCCAGTCCAACTAGTGAATCTGGGCATTTTGAGGCAATGTTACAATTGCCTCATGTACACAGACAACCCTTTCCTCCATCCACCAAACACTAATACATGCGAGAGATGCAATTATGCAGCCAAACTGGAGGCTAAGCTCTCTCAACCCAAGAATGGACCAGGCCGTCAAGAGGAGTAGGGTATTACTTGCATCACACCATCAGTCTCACATAGACCTATGAAATCAGCACTGGCAAAAAACACACATAAATACATGAAAACATACCCGGAGGCTCTAAATAAAAATCTGCAGAAGCAACAGAGACCTCCAAAGCAGACATCCTAGCAACCTCCACCCCCCAACACAAACCATGAAACACATACTTCACAAAACCAGTGTGCCACACAATCACAGAAAGAGAAACCCCAACAGGGTGAATCAGATGCTGTGCTCTCATCTGAATCCAAATCAGAAACCTGAGGGAAAAAAACTGCATCTGTCCCATTTTCTTGTCCAAACTCACTCTTAAAGATCTTTAGGAAAAGAGGCATCCCTTTTTTTCTTTTACTAGGAACCTCCTTGTAAGAAGGATCAATAGTCTGAACTAAACCCTGAGCCAGACGTAGAAACCTACAACTGTCTACTGAAATTTGAGCAGAAGCAAATACATGTACTCAAGTACTAACTCCCTTGCCCAACATTTCCTAGAATTTAAAAACTCAAACATCCTGGATCAACTGGTCAACACCCCCACCAGAGGTGACAACATATTGGACCTGGTCATCACCAACATGGGTGACCGGTGTTCCACACCAGAGGTCAACCCCTCAATGGCTAGATCTGACCATAAATTAATCACTCTGGATATCCACATTCCACCACCACCACCGGTCAAAGAAACCACCGTGAAAAACTTTTCAAAAGCAAACTTCACGATACTTAAGACTGAGGTGGGAAGTTTCAAAGCCCCCATGCTAAAGGATAATGCTGTCTAAGCTGCAAAATCCTTTACTAATGCACTCTATGGGCACCTACAAGAATGCATGGATCGTGCTATCCCAAACAAAACCAAGACTCATTCCTCCAAGAAAAGGAAACCAGTCTGGTGGACCCCTGCCATAAACAAGCTATACAATAGAAGGAGGAAACTAGTACAGAAAAGAGTAAAATCCCAAGAAGGGAAGACATCCCTGATCAGTATCATCAAGAAACTACATTCCTTCATAAAATCCTCCAAGGCTAGCTTTGAAAGAAAAATTGCCATGGACTCCAAAGATAACCACAATGCATATTTTAGCTATGTCAAGAATCTAAGTGGCAATTCTCAGATCTGCTCTGAGTTAGTGCAGAATGGCACAAAATACACTGAACCGACCGATATAGCCAACATCTTGGCAGACAGGTTCAGTGCAAACTTCACCCCCCTTTCACCCCTAAAAGGGCCCATAACTATACCAGAAGAATGTAGTGCCCCTGAAATCACAGACACTCAGGTTAAAACAGCCCTCTCCAAAGCCAAAAACACAGCATCAATGGGACCGGACGGTGTCCCAGGCTGCATCCTATACAAGCTCAAAGACGAACTAACCCCTCACCTAAACACACTGTTTAAACTCAGCCTCTCCACAGGCTATGTGCCCACAGAGTGGCGCACAGCAACGGTTATTCCACTCCACAAAAATGGAGCCACAACAGACCCCGGGAACTATCGCCCTATAAGCCTGACTAGCTTGGTCTGCAAGGCTATGGAACACATCATCATGGATCTCATTAACAGAGACATTGGAAACCTCCAAACACTGGACCCTACCCAGTTCAGCTTTGTTAAGGACAGATCATGCCTCCTAAACCTGGTGGACTTCTTTGAGACAGTTACCAAGGCTTTAGACGAGGGAAAGGTGGTCCACACAGCCTACCTAGACCTTGCAAAGGCCTTTGACACCATTCCCCACTCAGGTATTATAGACAAGCTCACCAGCCTGAACATAAACCCCTACGTCACGAGATGGGTTTCCAACTGGCTCACAGACAGAACCCACATGGTAAGAGCTGTGGGAGCTAGGTCTGACTCTAAACCGGTTACAAGTGGTGTTCCCCAGGGCTCAGTCCTAGGATCCCTCCTGTTCGGCATATACTTCTCAGAGGTACAGGCAAGCACAGGAGGACTATGGCTGACCAAGTTCACAGACGACTGCAAACTATGGGCTATAATTGACTCTCTGGCTGACACAGACATCCTCCAAAAGGGTCTCACTGAGACAGATACCTGGTGTCAAAACCATGGCCTCAAGCTAAATGCGAAAAAGTGCATAGTCATCCCCTTTGGAAAAAACAAAGTACCCACAAACTACCACATAGGTGGTAGCCCCCTAAATATGGAAGATGTAATAAGGGATCTGGGGACCCAAGTAGATAGTAACCTCTCCTTTGATAATCACATTGCCAAAGTGGTTAGAAAATCCTTCTATGTGGCCCACCTAATCATAAAAAGGGTTTGCATCCAGATCGAAAGAGGTCATTGGGCCCCTCTGTGCATCACTCATCGGACCCATCATAGAGTACAATGCACCATTTGGGATGTACCTTACAAGACACCTGCAACAACTGGAAAGACCACAGAAGTACCTCACCAAGAGGATCACTGGCCTCAAGCAGATGCCCTATGCAGCTTGACTGAAGTAGTTCCAGCTGTACTTGGTTGCATACCGCCTACTCAGAAGTGATCTCTGCCTGACATACAAGGCCATATCCAACCCAGAATTGATGGACATGCTCCACCTAAAGAAAACCATATCCCCTTGAGCCACATGCTCCAGGGATCTAAACCTCACCACAACAATAAATAGGATGTGCTGGAGGGATAGATTCCTGTCCTAGAGACTTCCCATGCTCTGGAACAAGATTCGAATCTACATTAGGCAAAGCTCCTCACTAACTCTCTTCAAGAGAAACCTTGACGAGTGGATGGGAAACAAAAAGTTTACCCCAGGGATCACTTCAATGGCTCGGCTGGACAGAGGCACAGGGAACTAATCTAAGGAGGCGGCGAAAGCAAACACATTCCGGCTAGGCTTATAAATGCCTTTGGGTAGATAGCTTAGTACCTGCCTATGAACCTATGAACCTATGAACCTATTTGATGATGTTTTTCTGCCCAACCGATCCAGCACCTTTTGGGGCCAGTCAGTCATTCCAAAACTGTAAGTTAGGACAGGAAAACAAATTAGTTTATAGCTTGGACTTTGTTCCTAGATGTCAGAGCTGTTTTCAGTATTAATTTGTCTTCTAAAATATTCCTTAATAGTTTTATTGACATTTGTTCATGTTTTATTGTTGACCCTTCATCTTCTTCTGGCTTTTCCCAGTTAGGGGTCACCACAGTGGAACAACAGTCTGCAGAACGATTGGCAGTGGAGTTTTACTGTGTCGATTTGCCAGCCTGGTGCCCAACCTTCCACAGAAGCCACACACATTCACACCTAGGGTCAATTTAGAGCATCCAATCTATCTACAGCATGTCACTGGGATGTGGAAGGAATCTGGAGCACCCAGAGGAAACCAACGTGACCACAGGGAGGACATGCAGACTCAGCACAGAAGGCACCCCAGCCAAGCATCGAACTGGAGAACCTCTTGCTGTGAGATGGCAACACTAACCACTGCACAACCATTGTTGAGCCTTCATCAATCCCCAAATATTTATATGCTCACTCTTGCTCAAGTTCTTTTATATCACATTCCTAACACAGGCTGATGGTTTCTTGGTGCTGCAGCTTTCCTGTATTAAAGGTTGCTTTTGCACATTTATCAAGACCAAATGACATTCTTAAAGAATTTTTCCTCATGTCGAACAGCAAATGTTGGAGGTGTGATAGGAAGAAAAAGGTAAATGAAAACATATTTCGTGCAAGTATAATAATTTGACAGATGTTAAAGATTCCATGCAGAGTGCAGTGCTCTGTCAGAGATACTGAGTGAGCAAACTGCTGTAACTAAGGAAATTATTTTTTGAGCTATGATACAGAATCAGAATTGCCTAGACGTAGGAAGGCCTCACTGAGTCTAATTTTGGTGGCTGACAAAAAAGCAATTACTAGAAAATGGAGATCAAAGTCTAAACCAACTTTACTGGAAGCAGTGAGTATAGTAAAATAGATAAAACAACTGGAATTGGGTTCTTTAGAAAAGGGTAGGAGCAAATTACATAGAAAAAATGGGAATTGTGGGAACAATACATGCAGAGAATGAATGACGTTTAAAAGAAGGTAGGATTTGAATGAGCTATGTAATGTTTGACTGACAATGCCTGTATAGATTATAAGTGATGTATAATGTTTGCAACTACAATTACGCCGACATGGTTTGTGATGTAGAATGTTTGTAACTAAAATTATGTCAATATGGTCTGTTTTCATTTATATAAATGTATGTTTGCCTATGTCATATGTGTTAACTTAATAAAGATGTTTCTTGTTTAAAGAAAAATGACCAGTTGACAGTCTTATGTCATCTAAAAAAGTTTTGACCACTTACCGTTATGCTTTCAGCTCCATATCTGATAATCTATACAGTTACAAATCATCTAAAAAAGAAGATAAGTCTTTACACTTGTTGTTTTCTGGGAGCCAAATTGTAACCATGACCTAATCTGTTAAGTACAGAGCTAAATGTATTAAAGGCAAGACAAAAGAGCAGCAGTGACAAAGTGTCACCCTGAAATAGCCCCCTTTGAATTTTTATCCCTGGAATAATAATGTGTCCTTTGTCATGGCTTAACTGCAAAGTGGTTTGCCACTGTTTCATGGTCACTGTAATGCAACCGGTCAGAGTAGGGTGTATTATATACATCTCAAGCACTCTTTTATCCATGAATATGAGATACTGTCAAATGCTTTTTTGTTGTCTATCCATCCCATACTTAGATTCTTCCCCTTTTTACAGTTCTCCATTATGAATTTATTTAACAACAAATGATCCTTTGCTTCATATGACTTTCTTTGTTACCCTTCTGTTGTATTGACTTGCTTGAGTTTTCTTCTAAATTACTACAAACTGTGTTGGCATCATTTCCAGCGTATAGTTTATACATCATCAGAAGGCATGTTATCGGTCTATAGTTTCTAAGATAGCTTGCAGGTTCGCTCTTAAGTAGGAGTATTGTTTTTCCTGTTGTTAATGAGGTTGGTGTCTGTTCAGGGTACGTATATAAATAGTTCTTCATGTAAAGATGTTAATACCTTTGGTCAGAAGATAGGTACTGCATCTGGGCCTGGGGTTTTCGAATTAGGAACTTTTTTAACTTTATTTCAATCTCTCTGGCCATTACTTCATCCCATTTCATATCCTGTATGTTTCTACTTCTCATTCTTTCTTTTACTTCTTCGATCCATTCAGCATTGTTGTTATATTCCATAGGATCTTCATGGATATCTCTCCAAAATGTATTTATTTTCTTCTTTTTTTGGTGGTGTTTCAATTCCTTTTGCTTTCTCTATAATTAAACTGTTTTTTGGGGTCATCAATAAATTGCTTATTATCTGTTCTGATAATTTACATTGCTTTTATCATTTTCATCTTTTGCAGTATTTTTCTTGATCTGTTCCTCTTCTATACTTTTCTAACAGTGACACGTCATGGCTTAATTGCTTTATAGTTTTCTCTATTTGATAATGCCATGATGACATTTGATTTCTCCCCTTCCTTTCCATTACTGCCCTGTGTGTTTGTGGTAAGACTTTATCTGTTATTAGTTTTACTGCACAGTAATACATTCCACTTACTTATGTTATATTGCATGAATCTCTATAAACAGTCCTAATTACTGTGTTCATTTGTTTTATCAAACGTCTAACTTTTTAGGTTTTATTGACTTTCTGTAGTCTGTTTCTTTCATTGATCTTAATATGTCTATCCATCTCTATTAAATCAAGTAACTTTCTCTTAGATAATTTTCTTCAAAACTGAGGGCACATTCTTTGTTCTCCATTTTTTGCGGGCAGCCTGCAGAAAGTTCCAGATCATCTTCCTGTGCCACATTCTCTTCGGTTTCATCCTGTGTCATCCGTTGCTCTTTCATATGAGAACTCACTGACCTATCACTCCACAGCATTGAGAGTGTCAGAGTTGCCACAGTTTCCTGTTCCTTCCCTTGCTGTGAAACTCCAGCTGAACTTTTGTACTGGTTTCCTATGAAAGGCTCCAAAGTATCTTCACATGACAACTGATAAATTGTTTTGCTCTACTGTATTCTCCTTAATTTGGGGATCCATTGCTTTATTCTGCTGTGATATTATCAGAGTTACATTTTCTACACTAAATCCTTCACTTCACAGATAATCCATAACCCCAGTTTCTATTTCTTTACTGTCTCCATTACTAATCCTCTTTTCTACTTTCCCTCTTTGTTTTCTTATTGTTTGTATTGTAAAGTTTTACATGTCCGAATGCATTTGCCTATATTTCACTACAAACATCTTTGGTTCTGCTTTTTTCTAGTATTGATTTGCTTTTGCTTTCTCCTTTGCATAAACATTGCACCATATCAGATCTCTCATTCTTTCTCATGTCCAAATTTATTTTTTATACCTTTGAAAATCTCTATATTCTGTTCTTTATATTTTCACACTTCCTCAGTCACTTATTTTTCCAAATGGCCCAATGTTTCTTGATTTATATAATGTTTTTCATAAATCTGCTGCATTAATGAACACATTTTATTTGAAGCTTCTGACAGTTTTTCTTGTGCAAATATTCATATTTCCTTTAATTTCTCTCTTAATCTTTTTGCGTATCTTCTGTCTGGAAATTCTTGTCTTCTTACATAATAGTAACAATACATGATTTCTTTCTTATCCTCAGTAGTCCAGTCTTACAATCTTTATGGCTCTTTTTGGTCTTATCAGTTTTAGTGATTTTTGTGGACTACTAATTCCTTCTACTACAGTGGGGCCATCCTCCCCCAGGGCCTGGCCTAACTTCACTGTAAGAATGTTTCCGTGTCTTGAGGATTCCACACTGTCATTTTTTCCAGTCCTGACACCAGTGCACCTACCAGGATTGGGCTCTTTTTTTTATACTGGGTCTTGTGCATCTAGCTGTCTTTTTTATGCTTTAACCTACTTCTATCCATGATATATGCTATATAAAATGCAATCTATATCAGTGTCATCTTGGTGAGATTTTGTGAAAAACAGGGTCCACCTTGTGAAGGTACTCGCTAAGACTTAAGGATAAATTCAGTTCCAACAATACTACTCTTCTTTGCTTGCTGATTTATCATGTCTCCATTTGGACCCCATATATGCCTCTACAGACCGCCCTGCAGTATTTGTACTGGTATTTACTGCTGTAGAAGTGCAGCACTCTTGTATATGCAGATCATACAGAGACACATCATGCTGATACTCTAAGCATACACATATAACAACAGATATCATCCTGATCTCCCATATGCTTTACTCCAGCTGATGTCACTGTGCAATTTGGTTTAACATTTTAGTTGGTGTGTTCAGTCTTTCATGTAAATCTATCTAAATTTGTTCCATATATGTGTTTTGATGGTGTTATAGATACACATGCTCTCAGGTCAGCATGCGATGAATGCAAATTTTTTCCTTTTCTTCTTCATTTTAAGTTATCCTTATGGGTCAGTAATGTGACCTTTACACTTGCACTATGTCCTTACTGGAAAGTAATGTTAGGTAGATAGTCTTTACACACGTGTTGTATAGGAAATGTTAATATTGTTAATCGCACATAGCATATATTGTTTTTCTGTTTATTTATGCTTACATGGCAACTAATTGTACTCATTAAATGGTGCAGCTGTCATTGTTCAGTTATGTTTGCATACCCTCCTCCTACATGCAATGGGTCTATATTAGAACACCGAAGTCTCACAACTTTGAATGTCTTAATATAAACCACTATTCAGCAAACACTGAAAATAGCGAAGCTGCAGAACACCTAATTTCTTCCTAAGGAAGGAATTCAGTTGGCCGTTCCTGTGGCTTTGCTATTTTCAGCACTGTGGTGGAAAGTTACGGGTCAGGATCAGGTAAGTGTGTGATTGTCTGGATGTGAGGGTTCGGGCGGGGTAGGTGAGTTAGGGTTAGGGCGCATGTGAGGTGAGTGTGCGATAGTGACGGACCTTAGGGTTAGGGTTTGGATTAAGGTAAGTGGATAGCTAGTGGTGTATGTACAGTTTATTGTAGGGTTAGATGTAGGATTTTAGGTGTATGTGCATGGATTGCTGTTTGTTTGGTGTGCTTGTGTTGTGTGTATGTGTGTCGAAACAGCAAATTTTTTCTCTGGGAAAAAATTTGCTGTTCCGCATGTTCGATATTGTCAGCATTTGTTGAATAGGGGTCGATATTAGAACATTCGACGTTTGAAAAAGTCAGTGTTCTAATATAGAGCCCATGTAACTACATGTTGTAATACAGTAGTTAACTCCTTGAGTTATAATAATTCTTGCCATGTGAACTACATACTGATAGATTATGATATGGATGTGAGTGTGTCCTCCTTTACAGGCCATGTTATATGCTCCTCTGACATATACTCAGATGCCTCTGTTATTTTTCCTATACAAAATCGATCCAGCTCTGAAAAAACAGTTCCCAGCATTTGTAAAATTTCACAAATAATATTCCTTCATAAAGGCAGCAACTCTAGGGAGCTCACAAACTACCATCCTATTGCTATAGTGTACCCCCTATCCAAAATACTTGAAAGGCGCATACCCACTCAGGTCATGAAATATCTTCATAATCATAATCTACTCTCAAACACTCAACATGGATTTTGGCCATTCCATAGCACCAGCAGTGCCCTCATGTCCTTTACTCACACAGTTAATGAGCACAGGAATAATGATACATTTGTTACTGCCATCTTCTAGATCTTTCCAAAGCATTTGAGATGGTGAACCACAACAAACTCATTACTGCTCTGTCTGAACTAAATCTTAGTCAATCCACATTTGAATGATTTCACAGTTATCTAACCGGGCAATAACAGGTATTTAAATGGCATCAGAAAATGTCTTCTCTTCTCCCTGTAAACTTAGGTGTCCAACAAGGTCCTTTACTATTTTCTATATTCACAAACAACCTCCACACCTCAACACTCCACTCAACTGTAATCCAATACACAGATGACTCCACACTAATCTGTGCATCATCTTCCCCTCCAAGAATTACAACAGCATACTCAAGACTCATTTCTCTCTGTAGAGAGGTGGCTCACCAACTCTCAACTCATACTAAACCTAATAAAACAAAACTACTTATTTTCCAACCTACTTGACATGCATCTACAAATAACACCTTCAACATCCATTCCCTTAACAACACTATTATATCTTCTGTCACACATACCAAACCTCTAGGCATAGAGATTGATCTGAACATGACATTCAAAGTCCCTATCTCACATAAATAAAAAAGTGCATAAAAAAATTAGGAACACTCTACAGAAACAAACAGTTCCTAATGGATACCACAAGAGTGACTATAACATGTACCTGTCTCATTTTCTCACTCCTATATGCCACCCCAATCTTCACCAATCTTAGAAATTCCGATATGAACAAACTACTGACCTGCTATAACAAGATCGTCAAATTCGCTACCAATAGCCCATACAAAACACTTCACTGCATCCCCCTTAAACAACTTAACTGGCTCAAACTTCCACACCTACTACTCTATAATCAGTTCCTACTAGCACATAAAATCCTTTACCTTCCCCAAAAAACTCCGGCCTTACAACATTTATTAACTCCATACACTAGTTAGAGGGCCCGATGCTCCAATAATAAGTTTCTTCTAATGTAACTAAATCCAGCAATACTGCTGGTACCTCTCTTTACTCTCATACTATAGCTAAACCTCAGAATCAACTGCCCTCTGTCATCTCATCCACTATTTCTGTACATGACTTTAAAAATTCACTTAAAAAACACCTATCAGACACATGGCTCTGCAACTGCAACTGTCTAGGCTAGACTATTCTAATCTCTCCATTCTTCAAATATGACCTCATGCTAACTCAACTCTTCCACTCCTCCCTTTCTCTAGAAATCTAAGGCACCCAATATATTAAAAGACATATACATGTATGTTCCTTATTTGCCGTATACTTATGTACTAATCTGTCTGTCTCAGAGCAGCCTTGTAACTGTAATCTTATTTGCTTAGCATCATGTAGTCGAGATTTGACTGTATGCTACAGTTTGTATTTAATTTTTTATACATTTTCATGCTTTTGTATTTTTATACTTTCGTATTCTATGTTGTATACTGTTAGTGTTAACTCTGGAGCTTTTCTCCCTGGGCCTCTGCTGAAAAAGGACCTGTCAGACTTTCATGGTAAGCAAAAGTAAAATAAATAAATAAATAAAACATATTGCTGCTGGCAGTCTTTCTTGCATAACTTTGATAGTGACAGACACTATGCCATTACATGATGTGTGTTTCAACATAAGGATATGCTGATATTGTTTCACAATTTGATTCAATTATGTGAATGCCTTACATATGTCATAAATGTATTGCAAATGTGTTGTCCATAACAATCTAACTTACATAACCAACAAGTTTGTAATATCTTAGGGTTGGATGTATTGCATGTTTTAACACAAAGAGTATAGATGAGATTAATTCTCACCTTAGTAACACATCACATACATAAGACTTAGATAATGTACAGGATGCATGAATTATTTATATTGCACATACTGCTGTTTCTTTTTTTTTAACTGCTAATACTCCTGTAGGAATATATAAGGATGTACAGTTATTCTTACGTTACAGAGTGCAGGATCCATGTCACTCCACCCATCCACCAAAGAAGACAGGTCAGGCATACTTTTATCAACCAGAGGAGAAGTCGTGGATAGCAATTAATAAAGAGCTGAAGGATTTTACCTGGGAGGGGAGGACAGCAAGAATCAAGTGGGATACGCTGATTCTTCCGGCAGAACAGGATGGATCGGGATTACCAAAGTTAGAGCTACACAGTTAAAGCTCCTATATGTAGCATAAGCAGAACACTATAATTCAAAGTAGAAAGGGGTAATAAAATGGGGGGAAGCTCAAGAAACAAGGAGAGACTGGAATTTTGGATGCAGGCCTTTAAGGAGAATAACAATAATCATACAGAATATTATATCCATAAAGTAGCAGAAAGTACTCTAAGAACTAAGACAACATGGGAATGGAGAAAGGAGATTCTACCAATAGGGATAATTGCAATTAGTGATATGGACAATAGGCAAGAGGGGGCTGGAATTTATTGGAAAAAACTGGCAAAGGAACCAAGGTATTGGGAGCAAATAACTAGAGAGGTAAAGATGATAGAATGGGATGATGCCAAGAATTTATTTGGACCGCAGGTTAGAGATGACCTTCCCTATCAAGGACTGATATCAGAGTAAAGGCAAAGAGAAAGAAACTGAGGGTCCTAAATGAAAGACCAGCACTGGTAAAGTTTTTTAGTAGAATCTAGAACATAAGCTACCATTAAAAAAAGAATAATTAGTAGAGCATATAAAATATTACATGATAACTATAAGAATCAATTAGAGGAGGTTAGAAAGGATTGAGAAGAGAGATTGGATAAGCAATTCACAAATAAACAATGGGAGGATATATGTATGCCTCCCAAATATGCAACAAAATCTGAAAGATTTAGGATTTTTGCTTGGAAATGTTAGATATCTTATTCCCCAAGCAGACGCCAGAAAATGTTTCCTCAGGTAGATAGCAAATGTTGGAGGTGTGACAGGGAAGAAAGATGTAACTGAGAATATATTTTCTGGGACTGCAGTGAGTTGGCAGACTTTAGGGATTCCCTGCAGGATGCACTGTTGGAGTTGCTGTGTGGGCAGATTGGTATGATGAAGGATATGATTTTTCTGAGCTTTGATACAGAATCAGAATTACCTAGACATGGTAAAGGCCTTGCTGTCTCTAATTATGGTGGCACTGCCTTCCAAAAAAGCAATTACTAAAAAATGGAAAGCAAAGTCTAAACCAAGGATATTAAAAGTAATGAATATAGTAACAGAGATAAAACAACTGGAACTGAGATCTTTAGAAAAAGGTAGGTGCAAGGAATGAGGTTTAAAAGAAGGCAGGACTTAAATGAACAATGTAATGGTTTACTGAAAATGATTAGGTAGATTATGAGTGATGTATATTGTTTGCAACTGGGAGTGTGTCAGTATGGTTTGTCATGCAAAATGCTTGAACTAAGATTGTGTCTGTATGGTTTATTTACATTTATATAAATGTATGATTGCTTATGTCATAAGTGATAGCTTAATAAAGATGTTTCTTGTTTAAAAAAGGGGGCAGGAATTGAATAATTTTTGTAATGTTGCTTAGGTCATGTGATATGCAGCACTATATGTGATGCATAATGCTTGTTAATTTTACCTTGTTAATACAGTTTAATTACTTTTATACAAATGTAAATGTGCCTATGTCACCAGTGATAATTCAATAAAAGTGATTAAAAAAAAAACAACTTGCTAAACTGCTTCCAGCAAAGTCAGACTCTGATGACCAGGGCAGACCCCAGGATGATAAAGATGATGACAAAGGTTAGGACCAGTATGCATCATCATTCCTGCAGACTGACAGCAATAACGTCCTCCAACACATGAGCCAGAAGACCTAAGGTACCAGATTCATCTTCTTGACATTTCCAAACTCACATGAAGGAAATTCTGGGCATGTTCTCCCAGGACGTGTGCAAAACCCTCTAGGAGATGATTGCAGTGGAGACTCTGTCAGAGAGGGTCCATGGGAATGTAAATATTGTCCATGTGATCCAGTCATGTAATGCTACCACCATGGTGTATTCCTATTTGGCTACATTTCATTATTAAATGCACATTTGTGCACACGTCCCATTCTGCAGTCATGCTTTTAAGATGTACCTCGTAATACACACTTCACATTTCAGCCTGTGTGGGGCTATATATTATTGCTGCATTATGACACATTAAAACATAGAAGCAAAAGAATGCAGAAAGGACCTGGACAAAGTCTAAACAATATATAGAAATATAAAACAGACGTCCAATAAAGGCTGAGTAGTTTTTATTAAAAAAATGGTGAGCACTTTCGCGGAAACTCTGCTTCTTCAGACCATAAAACAAACATTTCATTCAAACATTTAAATAAGAACAAATGACCAGTAAAAAATTTTTAAAAAATCATGTGATATCCTATCACAGATATATTCAGTGATGTAAGCTCATTTTCTTCAGTGCTGGTTTTAAAGAAACAGAGTTGCTCAGACCTGAGAAAACATTAGCCCTTAGGTCCAGAATCCAGCATAATAGCAGAGGCCTTTATCAGTTTTATCCTAACAGGGTCATATCATAGCCCTGTTCAGGTTAAAGAGCATAATCAGAAAATTAAATAAATTTTATCTCATTTTTGCCCAACCAGAAACAGCTTTTGTGGAGCCCCGATACAGTCAAGGATGAATAGCCCCCCCCCCCCGTATCCATTTATACAGTCTGGGGAGTGGGGAGGCCACCAGATTCCTCCAAGGTCTAAGTGTCTGAATGTTCTGTGATATATTTTATGTCTTACTTTTAAAATATAATTACTGTACTTGCTAGCTGCATTTTTTACTGATACCCAGAATACAAATGTGTGTCCCGGCATTATTAAATGTGTGCACTGATAAACATCAGTGATATTTTTTGTATACACACACACTCATGCATAAGTCACATCAATACTAGATGAGATAACTTGCTGTGGTTGGGGGCCTCCCAGGACCAGGACCCCACAGTGACTGCAGGGTTTGTTGGTGCCTAAAGCCAGCTATGCATATCACTGTATTTGCTCCATTAGTGACATTGGTGTGTCAGGACGCCCAACTGGCAATCTGCCCTTATATGTGATGTTTAATGCTACTTTGTGTGCCATGTACTACACAGCTTTCTTCTAACATCATAAAAAAACGCCTGTGGTGTTAAAATCTGCAGAGCCAGTCATATTGCTATATGGTGTTAATGACAAGGATTGGCATCCCACAATGTCTTTTGGAAATTCATGATGTTATCATATGAATGGCTCAAGTAATGAGTACCTGTATATTGTGGGCCTGTTATTAAGGCAACCACCACTCTATTGTGCCTAAAGCTTCTCTTCTGACACGTTTACACCTTTGCTGTGTATTACAAATGTGAACATAGATGTCTGATTTTCATTATGTATACTATGGCTGCACTACTTTGTACAACTGTACATTCATATGCCCCTAATATCGACAACACATCAATCACCCATTTTAATCATGTAGTATGAATTCGTAATTCTGCCACAGGTGGTATGCCATAGTTGTGTATACATGATTGTCTTTCGATCAGTAATGCACATTTACTTGTTCTATTGTTATCACTTTCAGTGTGTGCCACTTATTATCTTTATGTTTGCATGAGTATATATGGGTATGTGATATTCAACCCTACTTTCCTTATGTATCTATGGTAATTGCTGTTTACCTTTTGCAAATTACTGTGTTGGTTATGTCATTTGTACACAGATATGTCTGATGTTGGCCCTTTCCTGCATATCCTTGCAGGGAACTTCCACTCCATCTTGTGTTGGGGACACATGCATGGGCAATGATTTTACTTGGATATGCTAATCCTGTTTTTTCCCTGTGCCTGAATTTTCATAGGTTCATAGGTTCATAGGTGTGTACTAGGCTAATGGCCCTGGTGCCCTTACAAGCCTAGCCATAGGATTACCCTGGCATTGTGCCACCCAACTTTAGTTCCCAGTGTCTCTGTCGAATAGAGCCACTGGAGTTATCCCCAAGGTGTATTTTCTATTTCCCATCCACTCATCAAGATTTCTTTTGAAGAGGGTCAGTGAGGTGCTCTGCTTGACATGTATGGGAAGTCTATTCCATAGCATGGGCAGTCTCTGGGTTATAAACCTGTCCCTCCAGTACGTTCTGTTGATTGTGGTAATGAGGTTGAGGTCTCTGGAGTGTGTGGTGTGGAGGAATTGGGATTTCTTTAGATGCAGCATTTCTAACAGAGCTGGGTCAGACATGGCTCTGTAAGTCAAGCAGAGATCACCTCTAAGTAGGCGATATGAGACAGAGAATAGTTGGAGTTTTTTGAGTCTGTCCATATAGGGCAAGTGTTTAAGGCCTAGGATCCTCTTTGTGAGGTACTTTTGCAGCCTCTCCAGTTGTTGCAGGTGTCTAGTGAGGTACATGCCAAATGGGGCATTGTACGTGATGATTGGCCTAATGAGGGAAGAGTAGAGGGAGACAATGACCTCTTTCTTCCTGGATGCAAAACTCTTAATAATGAGATGTGCCACACAGAAGGACTTTCTGACCACAGTGACAATGTGGTGTTCAAAAGAGAGGTTACTGTCAACCTGTGTTCCTAGATCTCTTATAATGCCTTCTGTGTTCAGTGGACTACCATCAATGTGGTAATTCATGGGAACTGGGTTTTTCCCAAAGGTGATGAGAACATATTTTTTGACACTGAGCTTAAGGCCATGGTACTAACATTAGTCGTTGGTCTCAGTGAGGCCATTCTGTAGGATGTCAACATTACTTGGGGAATTAATAATAGCTCTCAGCTTGCAATCATCTGCAAACTTTGTCAGCCAGAGTCCCTTCATGTTGGCCTGGATTTCAGAAAAGTAGATAGCAAACAGGAGAGGACCCAGGCCCGAATCTTGTCGGACTCCACTCATGACTATTCGGCAGTCTGACTTGGAGTAAGCTACTTTCACACTATGGGTTCTATCTGTGAGACACTTTGCAACCCACCTAGTGATATAGGGGTTGGTGCATAGCTTAGTGAGTTTTTCTATAATTCCTGAGTGGGGAATAGTATCAAAGGCCTTGGCCAGATCAAGGTAGGCTGTATGAACCACCTTGCCTTCATCCACAGCTCTGGTGACTGATTTAAAGAAGTCAACCAAGTTGAGCAGGCATGATCTACCCTTCAGAAAGTCAAACTATGTGGGATCCAGAGTTTGGAGATTCCCTATATCCTTGTTTATTAGGTCCATGATGATGCATTCAATAGCTTTGTATATCAGACTCGTCAGGCTAATGGGGAAATAGTTCCCAGGGTTTGTAGTTGCTCCTCCTTTGTGGAGAGGGATGACTGTAGCAGTGCGTCTTTCAGTAGGTACAAAGCCTAAGGTGAAGCTGTGATTGAACAGGGCACACAGGTGAGGTGTCAGTTCACTCTGTAGTTCATGTAGAACACAGCCAGGGATATTGTCAGGTCCCATAGAAGCTATATTCTTGGCCTTGGACAATGCTGTTTTAACCTGTGCAGCAGTAATACTGGGTGGCTGGCAATCTACTGGTATTGTGATTGGTCCTTTGGGGGAAGAAAGGGGTAAAGTTGGTACTGAATCTGTCGGCCAGTATATTGGCAATATCTGTTGGCTCAGGGCAAATCTGGGTATTGCCTTGAGGATTCTTTACATAACTATAGAAGGCCTGGTGGTTATCTTTACTATCTGCTGCAATTCTGTTTTCATAGCTAGCTTTAGAGGATTTGATGAGGGATCTCAACTTTTTGTTGAGGCTGATAAGGGAGTTTTTCCAGTCTTGGGACTTCACCTTATTCCACATCAGTTTCCTCCTTCTGTTGTAGAGTTTGTTTATGGCAGGGGACCACCAGATTGGCTTCCTTTTTTTGGAGGAGTGTGTCTTGGTTCTATTGGGTATGATGAGATCCATGCATTTGTGGACGTGTTCGTATAGTACAATGGTTTATGAATCAGTGGTCATGCAACTATTCTCCATTTCCAAGGGTGCCATGAAGACAGCCACCTCTGTTTTAGGACCCCAGAGTTAGCTTTGGAGAAGTTTTTCACATTGGTTATCTTTGGGGGAGGGGCGGTGGATGTCCAAGGTGATTAGTTTCTGGTCAGATCTAACCAGGGAGGAGCTGACTACTGGTGTAGAGCAACAGCTGCCCATGTTAGTAATGACCAGGTCAAGGATGTTGCTACCTCTAGTGGGGGTAAGAATGAACTGGTCCAGGGCATTTGAATTAATGAACTCCAGGAAATGTTGGGCAAGTGTATTGGTACATTAGTAGTTTTCCCAGTTAATGGATGGGTAGTTGAAGTTGCCTAGCATGAGAGTGTTAGGTTGGACCCTAATAATCTCCAGGGTGCTTAGGAACATAGAGTGTGAGTCTTGGGACATGGCTGGGGACCTATAGCAGGCTATGACCTGAATCGCTGTCTTACCCAATGTTAGCTGCACCTGAAGTATTTCTGATATGTTATGTTAGGTTACCAGTCTGGAGGTGTGCACATCTTTTATGAATATGGAAACACCACCACCTTTGGAGCTTCACTCCAAGTTCTGGGGCCAAAATATGTGGAAAGAGTTATAGCCTGGTAGTGTAGGGGTGCTTTCTGTTGCAGGTCTCTGTTACATCACAAATGTCAATGTTCTCCATTTTAAGGAGTTCTTCGAGTGAATGCATTTTGAGATTTAGACTTCTAGCATTGAGCAGCATGACCCTCATACTGCATTTCTTTGTAGCTGTTGCAGTGGTATTTTGGTCTTTGGAACACTGCCTAAAAAAGGCACTATAGGGGTGGCAAGAGCCTTGGCCAGTATCCTGGCAACTGATTCTGTGCAAAACCTTTGTTTTCTCTTGGATCTTGTATTAAGTAACAACATTTTAATTTTTGATCAAAAACCATATCTACAGGTGAATGGTGTGGCCGTGGGTACTCCCGTGGCCAATACATATGCAAACTTAGTATTATATCAGTGGGAATTACAACATGTACATGATGGATATAATTTCTTGGATTCACGAATTATGTTTTATCAACGTTTTGTTGATGATTGTTTTTTGATTTGGAAGGGAAATATTATTGACCTACAACAATTTATTTCTCATTTAAACTCAACTACTACATTTTTGAAGTTTAAATCCACTATATCTAGGAATGAAGCCATATTCCTAGATGTTAAAGTTTTTGTAAGTGATGGGCTCATTAATACTACTATCTATAAGAAGCAAACACATATTGGGAGATATTTACATGCAAATAGTATGCATGCTCAGCATGTTTTTCGGGGTGTAGCTAAGTCCCAGTTTATTAGGGCCAGTCGCCTTAATACTAGGGATGATTTGTTTAATATTCAATTACTAGAAATTTATCAAGAATTTATTAGTTGTGGATATGATATTGTTATGTTGAAACAGTTTATGGATTTGGTTATATGTAATAGATGTAGTATATATCTACCATATTTTAGGAATATTTATAATGTGCAGAATGAAACTCAAACTGCTACAATACAAAATGTTAATGCGTATGGTGTAGTTAGATATGTTTCTACTTTTGCTAATAGGATTGCTACAGTTAAACGGGTAATTTATAAGTACTGGCCTGTTTTAATGGCGTCACCTGATGTTTCAAAAGTGTTAGCTAACAAACCATTTTTCAGTTATAAAAACATGAAAAATCTTAAAAGTTTGCTATGCTATAAGGATTTTCGACCTATTGCTTTAGGGTTTGATAATTCTTTATATCAGATTTCTTGCTATGGAACTTATAAGTGCCATAATTGTTCATGTTGTGTGGACTTGATTGACACTAAAACCTCTGCTACTTATATTCACCCCCATACTAAACATATATATAAATTTAATATTAAAGCTAATTGTAATTCAACTAATGTGGTGTATTTGGCAACATGTGTTGCCTGCCAGTCATACTATGTTGGCAAAATAACACGTAGGTTCAAGGATAGAATCATTGAGCATAAGTCAGAAATAAGAAGGCAATATACTAACAACGCCTTATTTAAACATATACAACTGCATGGTGATTCACATAGCTTTAAATTTAGAGTCATAGACTCAGTAACTCCTTTGCTTCAGGGGGGTGACATTAATAATTTTCTTGAAATAAGGGAGTATGAATGGATCATTCGATTGAATGCTGACCATGATCCAGGTGTTAACAATACTGTTAGCATTAAACCTATTCTTACAAGATTACAACGTAATGTGAAATAAAGTATTATATTGTAGTTATTGTTATTTTTTTAATATATTTGTTGAGAATTGTATAGGGTAATTTTATAAGTTATATACACTGTTTAGTATATTTTATGTTTTGATAACTTGTAATTTGTAAAGTTTGTCACATGACTTTGGCTGCGGTCATATGTCTTTGGGCTTGTATATAAGCATTTGCTTTTTTACTTGGATGTATCCAGTATCCAGAAGCCCAGGAGTGACAGATGCAGGCCATCTCTGGCAAAGCATCGAGGTCTGTCAATCATGTCATCCCAGGCAGACAGATACTGGATCCCCTTAGAATGACACCAGAAACTTAGCCAGTTGTTGAAATCAATCATTTTCTGCTTGTACTGTGGTATTATTCTGGGTGATGGTAGGATGCTGCTCAAGAATAGGGTCATACTCACCTGGGCTACATAATCTGAGAGCTCCTCTGTGTCTCTTTTCATGTAGTCCACAGAGGTACGTCTCAGGTAATTCACACCCACATGCGCAATGAATGAGTCATATTTGTACCTGTTGTTGAGGGACCTGAGTATGTGCATTATGTGGCAGATCCTGGCACCTGACAGGCAGCTGACTGTTACTTTCTCCTTATTCAACCTAGTGAGTGGGACATCAGTGTGCCTCACTATCGAGTCACCTATGGCTAGTGTGTTGGGCATGTTGTTTTGCCTTAGGGGCTTTGGTTGAGTGGCACACTGTTTAGGAAAGTTATGTATTTTGTGATTAGTGTTGTGTTGTGTTGGTGGAGTGCATTTCTGCCTTGGAGGTCTCTGCTGCTTGGGTAGATTTTTATTGAGAGCCTCCATGAAGGTGGGTGTGTGATTTGTGTTTTTATGTGAAGGCAGTGCTGGTGTATGTTCTGGAGGACTATGTGTTCCATGTGATGTGTTGCACGTGTTGACCTATTCCTCTTGACCAGCTATTCCAGTCTTGGCTGGAGAGTGCGTGACTTCCAATTTGGATACATAAGTGCATCTCTCGCAAGTCTGAGTGTTGGGAAGTAAGAGGAGAGGGTTGTCAGTGAACAGGAGGCAGTTGCTACATTGCCTCAGGATGCCCAAGTTCAGCAGGTTAATAGGAGAAAGCACAGGGAACTGACCTTTAGACACGCCTGGAGGGGTGTTGCATGCATTTCCTTACTACTGTGGATATATGTTGTCTAATTCCCTTTCCCTTTTATCTTTGGGATATTTGTTTCACATATATATATATATATATATATATATATATATATATATATATATATATATAGATATATATATATAGATATATATTAAATATATATATATATATATATATATATACACACACACACACACACACACACACACACACACACACACACACCATATGCATATGTGTGTGTGTGTGTCCACCTTTGTGTAACCTGTAGTCATTGGAATGAAGGTGTATTGGGCTTATATGATATTGCCACCATGATAGGCTATCATACACATAATGTGGTGATCTTGGTGATGATTCCATCTGCGTTCATGTTTTAATTGTGTGTTGTGAATTCCCCATGCATAATTTAGATGCTTCCTCTATAGCTATGCAAGCACAGGCTTACAAACCTTAATTTGTATTATGCATATACTATTTAGTGATGCATCTGTACCACGATGTGTATTCTACATAGCAATTTCACATTGCATGTCATTGGTGGAGGTATATGTTATAAGCGTTCTGTATATTTGTTTTGTGTGATATCACAGCATGTCACATATCCACATTGCATACTTGAACACCATCCGTGTTACCTCTAGCATGGAATGTCCTCTTTTAAATCAAAATTCCATTTCTCTTGCCCTAGTGGTGTTTATAGTCATTAGTTTATTACATAGCCACATTAATCTTTTGCTGCATTTCTGCTGTTTGGCACTGTATTTTGTTGCTTGCTTACTGCATGCAGGGTTAGAGATTCTAATCTGAACTCCACCTTTCTGCGCCTACATTTTCCTGGCTGGAATTGATTAACTTTGCTGTTGCCTGGCTTACATTTGCAGTGTCAACAGCCTAATGGTTAATTATGTTTGATGTCCATTGTGTATTGCAATGCCAGCAATCCTGACTTATTGTTGTGTGCCACACAACTACTATCAGTCATACTCCCTTTAGTATGACTGTCACACAGTTTGCAACATCTCAGCACTGCTTTATGCATTGTACATAATGTATTATTGATGTGCAACATGGCTGGTATGTAGCCCTACCCTTGTTTGCCATCTTCCCTTAACCCATGCTGTACAGTCCATATGTGTGCTGTCCGTGTACCTCACCTATCCTTTACGCACATTACTGACCTTCGTCCATCATGTCTTGTGATACTTGTTATATATTTGTACTCATATTTTTCCTCACCTACTCTCTCCATGTCTTTTCCATACCTTCTATTGTCCAAAATAAAAAAAAAATAAAGTGAGATGGGGCCCATTCCTGCTAAAAATAATTTACTCATGCCCCTCTGACTCTCCCCCTGATCTTCCAGTGCAATCATCCTTTGTATTCCCCTCTTCTTCGCACTTACTCCCACCTGCTTTACTCTCTCCCTGTTCTCTTAGATGTGCACATTACTTGTGATCCCCACATATGTACTGCACCTATTGTTAGCCAGTGTTAGCACTGGAGATGTGTCCTTGGATGCAGCTTCACCATAACTATTATTTTTTTTTATTTTAATTTTTTTTCAAACATCTTTACTAAATTTACACATATGACAAAGGCAATCTTACATTTATTTTTATTTTAATTTTTGTGGATTACAGTGGATTCCACAAATGGTAATGAATGTGCATGCATATATGTGCATCTGCATTTTGCAACAGCAGCCACAATATATTGCAGATATTGGTAGTTTTATGGGACAATTGTTTATGTAAGTTTGTCTTCAGTCAGTGTTTTTCAAATATTATTGACATGTTCCATTGAGTTTGTCAACCTGACGCGTACATACATTGCTAATGCAAATATATTACTTTATGGATGAATTTTATGTGGAATACAATTTTGTTATACTATTTGCATATCATTTGAATTGCAGCAAATCTTGTGTGGAACTCAAAGCATTCTGTCGAACTCCAAAATTCTTTTGTAATCTTGCCCAACATGTAGTTACATGACCAACCTGTAAATGAACCTTTGTTTCCTTCAGAGAAAACTTCCTGTTTAAAAACAAGACTGCTTATATGATCAGTAAAGGAGTAACACTGTCAACTGATAAAATATAATTTCATTGATATTACATAATTTGTGCATTTACTGAATTCTTATATTAAATAGGTATGCAGATACCAATAAATATTACATTGTCAGATAGACATGAAAGTAACAGCATCAACATACTGTTTGTTTAATATGTAACTTTTATTGTTTTGGGTCCAGTTATTTGAGATATATATACACATTATTATGTAGGAGTTAATACAAATTATTATGTATTTTAGAAGCTGAAACAAAAATAACTCTGGGATACTGTCTTGGTTTACTGTTACAAATGAGGGTTCAAACTTTACAGAATTTCTTCTGCTGAGATGCAAAGTACAAAGTTTTCAATTGATTATCTTCTAATTGCCTTAATGACAACATTTCATACCTGTAGATGAACCGCTTTCACAATGAAAAAAGGTTAACGATGACAAAAGAGCTTTCCTGAAAGTGCAATTTACAGAAGAAACTATAAGATGGAAACCTCTAATTTAGAACTATTTTATGATTTGTTGGCTGACTACTTCTTAACATAAGCACTTATGGTGGGAGCTATAGTACCCCTTCTAAATCTGCCTATGTAAACCTTACATACAGACATGAATGCAAAATTATCATTCATCCCTTTATGACACACTCTGGCATCCCCAATTTTTGGAGGTGAGAAGTCCTGCAAAAAGGGGGGGAACCTCAAATGGTGGGCTACCTGATAACTAATTAACAAGTATGTGGTGTGGAATGTCACACCTCTGGAAGCTTACACCCAGCTTGTATTCCTGAGCATCTTCTGAAAAATAATCTTAAAAAAGTATAAGATAGATAAATGTAAGTATTTTATGAACAGTAAAAGCTATTAACACTGTGCAAATCAGTAAGAAGTATTATTTATAGTTATAAAAGTCAGTACATTCAACCCCCTGGATTCACTATTCATCCATGCAGGACTAGTTTAGTCCTGCATGGAAGCGGCCGTTTAGGAGCAGGACAGCAGCACACCAGGCATATTAATGAAAGCGTGCTGCCTGAGCTCCTAAACGGACACGGAGCATGCACGAGTGCAGGGGACATGTCTGAGAGCAGAGTTCTCAGAATATACACGCCCCTGCAATCAAGAACAGCAGTTTAGGAATAAGAATGAGCGAGACTGCTCATAGGTGTTCGCATACCCCAGCAACATGCCCCAAGTTTATAAGAGCAATAGTTAATATATGAAATATAAAGAAGCTTTATTTTTTTTATGGAACAGATAAAATTTAACCATAGGTGCATGGGTTTGCCCATCGTTTAGCTGCGTTTAATGCATCTTAAATGGCACAAGAGGATAAAAATCAAGATATATGCAAATGAAGCAGTATTGCAATAGTGTAGTGGGCATAGCATTTGCTTTATGAGCAGTCATTCCTGGTTCGAGTCCCACTCCAGTGCATTGCATTTTCCATGTCAAATCACTTTATGACCAATATTTTTTGTTGCATAACCTACTAAGTAACATATATTTGTTAACTGAAGTACTGCATTAAATTTAGATGTGAGGTGTCATTGTCATTAATGTTGTAAAATCTACAGATAATCACAAGTGCCCCATACATTATATGTACACAGGAATCAGAGATACAAACCAAAGATACAATGTGTGATGAATGATAAATCCATAGAGTTTCCAAATCCACCTCCTTCCCAAGAACCATTTCACATTACTGTCTAAATTAGTGTGGGGGTAAGTAGGAGTAAGCACTATTAAGCAAAAGTAAGCATATTTAAGCAGTAGTAAGCGGGTTTAAGCCCATTTGCGTGGGGGTAAGCAATGTGCACACAGGTAATCAATATTGAAGTTAACTCTCTGTAAGCATATTTAACCAGAGGTTAGCATTGCTTACCTTCATGCAAACCCGCTTACAATTGCTTAAAAGTGCCTGCCTTAATCACTCTGTATGCAACAGCTGCTGTTCTGGCCAGAAATAAAATAAACAGCCTTTGCAGGTCTTGAACCTAGAACTCTGTATATTATAGGCAGAGAAGTTAACCACTAAGCCATCACAGCAGTAAATAAACTTGAGGTGTCACCAAATAGATCCTCACTATAGGAAAATCAAACTGAACATGTGAAAGGAATCTATATACAATTTTACGTTGTATAACCTACTACATAACATAAATATGTGAACTGGAGTACTGCATTAAGCCCAGATGTGAGGTGTCATTGCAATAAAGTATTAAAATCCCCTAATAAACACAAGGACCTCATACAGTGTACGTACACATGACTCATGGATACCAAACACATATATAACGTAATAAATAATAAATCAATGCCAAACAGCTAATAGTATGCAAATTAAAAATTAAGCTACACTAAGCATTGCACAGCCCAGATTAGTAGGTGTAAGCAATGTGTAGGCCAGCTAACTCAGTTTACCCATTGGTGTACCCCTTTAAGCAATGCCAGCCTTACCATTTTCAAAACTATCCAATCATGGCAAAGTGTGGGAAACCAGCCCTATTTAAACCCAACAGGCTGGTATACATCTCATAACTGGTTGCAGCTTCCTCCTGTAGGCACTAAGTCTGCTATGGGAGAGAGTGTGCACTTTCATGTGCAGCACTGGGGCATCCAGGAGTCCAGAGTCATGGCAGGACTCCTTGTGAAAGACCATGACCAGAGACTGCTGCAGGGCCAGTACCAGGGTTCCCAATACAAAGCGGAAGCCTGGGACCATCTCGCCTTTGACCTCACCAGTGCCACTTGCATACCTCGAATTGGTGAGCAGGTCAGGCATCACTATGCCGACCTGAAGGGGAGAAAGGGTGATCTCTTTCATCAGTGGATCCAAGAGGCTAGGAAGACAGGGGATGTCCTAGCCATGTGTAAGTATCAGTCTACTACCTGTTTAATTACTGCCAGCTCATGTATATTATGGATAGGTATGGCTAAATATTCCATGTATGTCTTTCACAGTGGCAGATCAGTGGGCTGCGAACCAGGAAGCCCATGCCTGTAGATTGCAACGGTTGTAATGCGAGGCAGGTTAGTAATACTCTTGCATGTATTGTCATAGGAAATAGATCTAAAAGTAGTAGTAAACTGATTGCCTGTATAAAACCTGTATTGTTTAAGGCATGTACGATGGCAGGAAGAGCCTCATATAGGTTGTATGTAAATAAAAGCATAATAGCCTGACAATAAAGGTCTAACTGCTGGACTGCATGTGTTTACTCTGGTATCATATGGTAATGTGGAGTTGCAATCTCTTAATAGTACTGTTGTATTAAGCACTGTTACCCACACTGTGCTACATAAATAAAATGTGTAGGAATGTCTGTATATGACTGTTATCCCAAGAGGTCATATAGTACAACTGAGAGAGACTTAGACAGAAAACAGTGAAAAAACAGACAACATAATCCAAATAGCACACTCAACTGAGACATGAACTGCTATATTTTTAGCACACACAACCATGATCGAATCCTGGGAGTGGTAGTAGGCTGTATGCAGAATCATACCCCAAAACTGTACAGATATGTCCAGAATGTCCAGTAAATTGGCCCATATCTGCTGCCTGTCACCCTGTCCCCTGGCAAATCAGTGGGATGATCCCAGAAGTTTAGGCAGCAAATAAGAAATACAACTGATTGTCAGACATCTATAGGAACAAACCTGTCACTCTAGCAACTCCAAAAAATGTTATGAGAGTAATAAGCCAAGTATGTCCCATCTCCACCCCCATGTTGTCAAGCTGTGACCAGGAGTGTGTGCAGTAACAGAGTGAGATGTATGTGCATAATACTAATGTGGAATCTGGTAATATGTGTGGCAACATTCAGGTAGTGCTAACAAACATTGCCCCCACAGGTCTTTGTGATAAACAAAACTGTGCCTAGAAATAAAAGATTGATATCCTGTACTGGTACTGTTTACTCTGGTATTGTATGGCATAGTTAGTGTTGCAGTTGCTCTAAATAATAAGGTATTACTCATCACTGTCACTCACACTGTGCTGCATAATAGAACTGTCTAGGAAATCCTGTATAAGAGTGTTGTAATTACAAGATCAGATTGTAAAACCATAAGAGAATTATAAACTGAAATCAGACAAGCGATACACAGCAATATCTATATAGCACACTCAACTGTGAGGGACACCGTTTTATTTTTAGCAGACACAGCCATGGTTCGAATCCTGGGAGTGGTAGTAAGCTGTATGCAGAATCATACCCCACAAGTGTACAGAATGTCCAGTTAATCAGCCCATATCTGTCGGCTGTTACCCTGTCACCCTGGCATATCAGTGCACTAATCTCTGATGTGTAGGCAGCATTTCATGTCATATAACTGACTGTCGGGTCTGTACATATTTGGAAAATGTCAATGAAAACAAATCTGTCATTGCACAGTTCACCAAAGGTTTAAGAGGGTAATAGTCAAAATATGTCCCGGTTCACCTGCATGTGGTCAAGACATGCCCAGAGTGTGTGCAATAAGAGAAGGACAGGTATGTGCATAACATCAACCTGGAATCTGGGAATATGTGTAGAAACAGGTAGTGTTAACAAACAATACCTCCACAGGTATACCAGGTAAGAGGTGTATACTGCAGGTAAAACTCAGTTCATGTATATAGTTGTCTAAATCCATACCACTGTCCAAACTAAGGCCATAGGGTAGTGTACTAATACCTGTAAGGTACAGATCACAGCACTGACTAGGAAAGTAATGAGAACTACAGGAATATACTAGTTGTTAGTTGACATCTTTCTCTCCCCCCACCATATCTGCAACAATAAACTAAATACACAACTCAATCTGTATGTGCTGCATTAAACTACTGTTGGGACATATGTCCTATTTTTTGATAAATATTTAAATTTGTTTCTATGCATGTGCCATGTTGAAATATACTCACATTGGTGGCATGCTGCTATCAATGTACCTGCATGTTGTTGTAATGGCCACTGTGGTTCTATATATGCATGTGTTCTGTTTGCTATTCAACTGTTCCATATCTGGTGTTTTGGGTTAAAGGGAATATCTATGCATGCTGTTACACCTAATTCTGGAATGTGTTGACTATTACTAATAAACATATGTTGTAAAATTGAAACACCACAGCATGTTTGGGAGGGCTGGTCCCAGCGGTCCCTTCTGTCCCACCTCAGCTGGACTTGGCACTGGGCACCAGCACATCTGGGGCCCACCCAGGGACCTCCTCGTCTGCTGGTCCTGCACCACCTTCGGGTGGAACTGCCTCAGGGGATGGTGCTCACCCCCTCCGGGAGTGGGCGTGTACAGGACACTGTCACCCATTCCCAGGTCCGGGACGTGGTGCGTAGTGAGCTCCGCAGGAAGTCTGGAGATCTGCTACACCAGCTAGAGGAACGTGTCGCAACTAGAGGGTTGGCCTGGCTCTTCTACAAAGCCCCCAGCACAGCCACCTTCTGGGCTGTGAAGGTGTAGTGGTGACTGCCCATGGGTGGGGACCTCAGTCCCACTGTTTCCACTAGGGGGCTCATGGGCTTCCGATTTCCAAACATCCCTCCCCATCAAGGTGTTTACTCCCCAAATGTGTCATATACTGCCCCCGTATGCTGCCTTGTCTGTCTTGTCTGTTATCCTACCCAACCTACCACCCCAAATATACTTACTGTCCCTCCCAAACATCTCACTATCACCCGAAAAAAAAAGGGCAATCTGTTCCCAAAAATAAATCTCGCCCCATACATAGCTGTCCATTTCGCACATGTGTCCACTGGACACATGTAATCTAGTCTAATTGGCTTCACAACATATTATTGTTGTCCTCACCCCTCTCTCAGAGGTTTGAGTGTCCAAATATATCTCCAAATTCAGTGTATATGCACACCTGCCCTGCACATCCCTAACTATTTTCCCTACTGTCTTTCCCTCCTTGTGCCCCTTTTTCACCAATTTCCTATAAACCCTTTTTCATTTCTTTTAAAGAAATTAGCATGGGGGTAAGTGGGAGTAAGCACTTTTAAGCAGAAGTAAGCGGGTTTAACTTTGCACGGGGGTAAACAATGCCTATACAGGTTAAGCAATTGAGAAGCTAAATCAGTATAAGAAACTGTAACTGGAAGTAACAGTGCTTACCTCTGTGCAAACCCGCTTTCAACTGCTTAAAAGTGTTTTAATCACTCTGTACCCAACGGGCCCTGTTTTGTACACCAACAAAATAATCAAACTCTGCAAGACTCGAACCCAGGACCCTGCACACCATAACCAAAATAATTTATAACTAAACCATGTCAGATACACATAATTCTGATGTTTTCACAAACATATCATGCAGCACAGTCATGCAACATGACAAATGTATTTATACATGTAAATGTATGTGTGTGTGTGTGTGTGTGTGTGTGTATATTTATATATATATATATATATATATATATATATATATATATATATATATATAAAATATCTGTATATATATATATATATATATATATATATATATATATATATATATACGCATACATCTACAGATATGTATGTCTACATATGTATGTATATAATATATATATATATATATATATATATATATATAGATAGATATATATATATATATATATATATATATATATATATATATATATATATATATGTGTGTGTGTGTGTGTGTGTGTGTGTAGATATAAAAGAGAACATAACAAATACATACATGACCAAAGGCACCGTTAGAGGCTGCTGGACTATACATCTGGATTACTTACTGTTGTTTGATTGTTATCCTGTGGCTCAGTCTGTCTTTACTGTTGTACTACTTGCAGGCCTTGGCCTGGACAGCAACATATGTTATGCGTTCAGATTACTGTATTAAATGATTTGCTTGAGAGTTGCATTAAACTGTTTGTATGCATTTCAAAGTATAAACAGCTATATGACATGGCATATACAACTGTGATAGTACAGAAATAAAACTTTCCTATGTATGGAAACCTGTGTGTGGTGTCATATCCTTTGACTTCTCTGTGGGTATATGTTTCAGGCAATGTTTCAGTTTATGAGTCACCCATACAAAAGACAATTGTTGCCTGAAACATATACCCACAGAGAAGTCAAAGGATATGACACCACACACAGGTTTCCATACATAGGAAAGTTTTATTTCTGTACTATCACAGTTGTATATACCATGTCATATAGCTGTTTATACTTTGAAATGCATACAAACAGATTAATGCAACTCTCAAGCAAATCATTTAATACAGTAATCTGAAAGCATAACATATGTTGCTGTCCAGGCCAAGGCCTGCAAGTAGTACAACAGTAAAGACAGACTGGGCCACAAGATAACAATCAAACAACAGTAAGTAATGCAGATGTATAGTCCAGCAGCCTT
Organism: Protopterus annectens; assembly: GCF_019279795.1. Lineage (NCBI taxonomy): Eukaryota > Metazoa > Chordata > Ceratodontiformes > Protopteridae > Protopterus > Protopterus annectens. Next base: position 712,730,774 of record NC_056731.1, read on the forward strand.
TAACTACACTCTGTACACAATTCCTAGGGGGAAAAGATGTAAGTTGACACAATGGGATGTATCTGTTACATAGCAATGCATAACTGAAACTATCACAATCACACTGACAAACAGAACAGTCTGTATGGCAGTAAGCGGTAGGCCAGCAATTTTTCCAAGGTGTAATGTATGGTAATGTACATCCATAAACCTTAAGGCAGCTTACTCCTAATATCCCTCACATGTTGTAACAGCCTAGGTTATTTATGGTGCATACTCCCCCCATAGACTGACTTACAGGGGCATATACCACTGTTACATACACTGACCTCTGGACTGCATAAGGGCATACATGTATTGAGCAGATGAAGCCCACATATATATGGACCCAGCCCCACAATATGTGTGGGGGCCACAACATCAGTGGAATGATGGCAGGAATGGCAGCATGACATAATCACAATCCACTACATAACAACCCCTGACTGCATGTCATATGGACAAAGCCTGGTATGTAGGTGGAGGACAGAGGCCGGAATACAGGCCCATATGTGAAATAGTGTTGTCATATACTAAGCAAGTTGCTGGTGTTACAGGGTAGTCTGCAACATACCCTTAGTCAGGAATATATAGTCAGAAACACAAGTGGATGCAGCCATGTAATGATAGCACTCAGCACACACTGTCAGTGATATATCTGACACAAGACCTGTGTGGTGGACAGACAAATCATAACAGGCATACCTCTGGCCATCATGTGGATAGCCCCACAGTTCAGACCTATGCAGACAGACTGCATTCCATGTTAAACTAGTATGTATACACAAACCCTGTAACACTGATGCTATACAATGCATATAACAACACTACTCACACTCTGTCTGTATTCTGGAACCTTATACAAATATGTAGCTGGCCTGAGTGTGCAGGTTCTCCTGTAAGATGTATTGTTACCTGCTGTCTGTAACACTGCTGCCCACACACAGGAAGGATGTCCACCATACAGGAAAGGTGAAGGGACCACACCCAACTGATGTAGGGATTTATAGTAGTGGGTTGCCGTGACAGTGGTAATTGGAAGTACTACACAGCATGCTGCATGCAGGTAGCAAGTGGAGGACACTGACTTTTGCAGAGGACATCACCTGATCATGTGCATCACATACAAAATCCATGCTGCAATCTATTCAAAGCATCTCAATCCATTTACTAGAGAAAGTGAGAGAGAAAGAGAGAGAGAGAGAAAAAAACAAACAATCAAACAGACTAAGAAAGAAAGAAAGCAGGTAGGCTGAAGGCCAAGGCAAAGGGGGAAAAAAGTATAAGCAAACAGAACAGACATCATTCCCACAACAGGTACGTGAAGTATATATGCATATAATTGACTGTAGTACTTGGTCCATAATAATGGGATAGATGATGTGGAATGATTTAAATGTGCCATCGGGTGTTGTTGTTGTAATGATGTTCAGCTGAACAACTGCTATGGACAATAGAGTCTGTCCCTGTGGATAGTAGGCCATACCCATCAACTGTGCCGGACAGCACTGACTGACAAGATGTAGGCCACCATAGTGTGTGTTGTGTAATGGAAAAGATGTATATTACTGTGGCCAATAGCTGGTCATGGAAGTAATGCCATAATGATGGACATGTGGGTTCCAGAGCTCACCACTTGCAGGACACTCAAGTTAACATGTAATGTAGCATGCTGAAATGCCATAGGTGTGTAATAGGCTTACCTGCACTCTGTCCCTATATATACCCCCTAATGTTAGGCTGTGTCCATATGTGGCACCTGTCTGTGTTGTAGCAAGGCTGAACAGTGCAGCTCTGCAGGAAGAAGAGTTAGAGATTATGGACCTGGTATCTGAATGTACCCCATATATATATATATATATATATATATATATATATATATATATATATATATATACACATGTATATCTACAGATATACAGACACCTATATATGTGTGTGTGTGTATATATATATATATATATATATATATATATATATATATATATATATATAAACATATATACAACATATATATCTACACACACACACACACACACACACACACACATATATATATATATATATATATATATATATATATATATATATATATATATATATATATACAGCAGTAAGTGTGTGCAACATGGACGGTTATGTCACATGTGATCCCCTTGTTGGGACCACATTGCCCTTGTCTGTGAAGTTGGGAATGGGAAACTGGAAAAGGATAGCAGGTATATTTGTGGAGGTGGGTTGGGTTGGTAGACAGAGAGGACAGCCTACAGGGGTGGTATATGACACATGTGGTGGATAAACACCCTGGATGGTGGGTGTCATCTGTGATGTGGAAGCCCCATGAGCCCCTATATGGAAACAATGGGAACAAGGACCCACCCATTGCCAGTCATAACAGCAGTTTCACGGCCCTGAAGGTGCCTGGGCTGGATGCTGAGCAGGAGGAACATGTGGACCCTGTGATTGTGTACTGAGGGCCTCAATGTGCTGTAACACATACCACAAGTTTCTGTGGGCCTCCCTATGCAACAGACCCTGGACCTGACCTCGGGTGACAAGATCATGTCTGTGTGTGCCTCCGGAGGGGACACCATCCCCTGAGGTGGTCCCACCTGAAGGTAGTGCAAGGCCAGCAGATGAGGAGGCCCCAGTGTGTGTCCCACATGTGATGTGGCCTGGTAACATGGCCAGATGATGTGGGAGAGGTGGTTCTGCTGGCAACTGTTCCCTAAACATGCTATTGTGTCACTGTTATAGAACATATGTGGGTAGTAATAGACCACACAATCCCGGATCATGTCCAGCAGCATGCATAGATATCCCCAATAACACATAATGACAGATGTGCAGCAATCACATAGCAAACAGACCACATGCATATATGGAACCATAGTTGCCCTTACAATGGCATGCAGGTGACATTGACCGTAACAGGCCAGCAATGATAATGTCCCCAGAGGGAACATAGCTACAGACACGTAGCACAAAGTGTGGTACAATACGATATATGGACAAATGGTAGGTAAGTTGTAGCCATACCTATTGAGTTGTGTGAACATTTTGTTGTTGCAGATATGGTGAGGTGGAGACAGAGATGTGTATTAAAAACTATGGTAACCTTGCTGCATGAGTTGCTCAGACCTGTTTCCATCTTTATGTCTTTCAGGAAGATGTCACATGGCAAGTTGCTGGTCTATTCAGCAGATGAAAATGAGGTCATCATCAACCACCTGGTAAAGCACTACCTGGTACTGTTTGGAAGGACAGCCCATAAGCAGCAGGAGTGGACCAGCCTGTGGAACGATCTAGTTCACAGGGTCAATGATGTCGGCCTGCATAACCACAATTATGAGCAGGTCTGGCATCATTGCAGTGACATGCTTCGCAATGCCCGTCGGCATGCTGCTGCAGTCCAAGGGGATCACCTCACAACAGGGGGGGGGTCATGCCATCCATCCCCCTGACACGTGTTGAGGAGCTCCTCGCCAGCCTCATGGCATCTGCATGCCCGCACACACAACAACTGGTGGAGACCATGGTGGAGGTGGGTGCTACCCACACACCAGCAGAGGAGCATGCAGGTAAGGCCACAGGGCACATCACTACACCACTGTTGTGTATCCATCTGCATCTGTACAGGTAGATCAGGCATATGTGAGATGACATATGTATATAGTCTGTTGATGCGTAGTAGTAATAAACAGATGTGCATAAGCTGTAGTATTGTGGACTTATACTGTTGATGTTCTGTAATGCTGCACCCACCCTGTACCAATGCCACAGCTGTGGCTACTGACATCACATCTCTCACACACTTATGTAGGTCCCTCTGCTATACCATCAAGGCAGCAGCCTGTAGCTGGTGAGTATGGTTTATGTTCATGCTTGCCAATGCACCGGTCATGTAATGGCTATGGTATATTCCATGCACACATCTAACACACCTACCCATAATGCATGGCATACATATTCACGTATTGTTGCTGTTAACTGTACTGCATCACAGTGGTGGCCATGATGGTGTATCTAAAGGGTATGTCACACACCTGCAATATAACTAACATCCTGTCATTGCAAAATGTGTCCACAGGGATGAACATAATGGTGGGACAAATGGCCTACAGTAGGGACATGTGTGAAACATCACCCTTATACAGTGCTAAAACACTGTATATAACAGTATTATAATGGCAACTGTTACAGATCAATACTACGGCATATCATAATACTGCGGTCCACAACCCATAAAACCTGCAATGTGATCCCAACATGAACAATGAGTGTGTAATATGGAATCATAGGTTAGGGCAACAAATATGGGGAATACATACCTTCACAAACACTGGAAGCATATGTGTGCACACACTCCAGATAAAATATAGTGGAAGCAGCTGTAGAGGTACTGACTGCATGCATTTGTCATGGAAATGCACCTTTCAGCAAGTACACATCCCCTATGTCACACCACATATTGGTCTGCTGTTCAAGATGTTTGGCCATCAAATGTGCACACTTACCTGCAACAGAGGCAGCTGTGGCTTGCACACGTCTTACATGACATGGTGTGGGCTCCATACCCAACAGGTAGCACCCATGAGCTGGATATGTAGCTCTACCTCACCATTGCATATACCATGGCAAACAGTGCAGACAATCATTTATGTGGCAAAGATGTATGGGACAGGAATGATGTAGGAAATAAACAGATGGCCATCCAAGACAGATGATGTCACATGTAGCAAATTGGTCATGCGGGCTGCCTAGTAACATGCCACAACACTGAGGGGGTTACAGGAATGTCAAGCAAGTACTGACTGTGCAGTACCCGTGTCAGCAATTGCCTGGACTTTGCAAGTGTGTGGCCTATGAGTTAGGGTAATCAGATGTGACAGTTGTACCACAGGAAACATCAGCCAGGCCTCTCCACAGATAGTGTATGCATAAGAGAAGGGGTCCCCAAAGTCATGCATTGCAATGTGTACCGGTGTATCATGGCCACATTGGAAACCTACAGACAGTATCATGTAAGATACATGTGCTGCACAACCAACACCTCACCCCACCTCAGGCCCACCATCCCCATCTGTACTGTGCTGGAGCCAGTATACACCTGTATGTTTGCCATTCAATAGCTGGGACTAGGCTGTTACACCTGGTGTTCAGTGTTTGGAACACTGCAAACTGACACACATGTGTAGGCCATAGTTGTCAAGCATCTGCAAAAAGACTAAAGGTGGGGAGGGGGTGTCATCATGACACATAAGTGCACTGCAGCAGGGATCCTAAGGATACTACAAATGGCTGTATCTGCAAACAGTCAGGTTCAGGAACTGTGGCAGATGTAACCCCGACTCCACAGCAATAGTGAAGACAGTGTGTTAACTCCAAGGGATATGCACATGAGTTGACCTTGCAATCATGCAGGGTTTGGGGACATGTGTAGGGCAGACTGACCATATACTGGCAAATGCAGATGGCCCATGCTAGTATACTCCTGCTATGAATAGTGATTGCTGTAGTACACATAACAGTAGGTGCAACAAACCATCATGATAAGGGTGTGCACACATATGCCCCCACGAAGTGTATGCATCGTGGTCAGCATCAGCACACCTAATACATTTGTTAGACACTGCATTTGAATGTACAGGACATATGTCACATATCAGGCTCATGTAATGTTAACATATGCAGTGATGTGGTCCCATGGCATATCAAGAAAGAGGGCATCATATCAATAAAGCTGTGTACACCCCCCATAGCCACGGTGAGGTTTGACAGTTGTCAGTGTAATAGTATTGTATTGGTCATACATGCACCGCTGATGTTGAGATCTGTAAAGCAGACATCAGGCATTCACAAATGACATCTGTCCACATATCATCCCAGGCATGTGTGTCGGACAAACACATAGGGGCTGTGAGCATTAGAGCAAACATAACTGACACAGTAATACACATTCAGCAATGGTGTGTACACCTGTGAGGTATGGTGCACAGGACATGGCAGGGTGCAGAACAGGTGCACAGCAATACTGTGTACATGGGTGCAGTGTTTTCCAGGAGAAGGGGCATCACCTACTAACATAGCCCATGCTTCACACACATGTATACTGTTGCTAGCATGGCTTGACTATAGCTGCACTGCATACTGTTGAGTTCCATATGTTATGCATGTTGACAGATGGGCAATTAGAGATCTGTGTGTACTATCTTTGTGCAACCTCACCTGTAGGTGTGTGTGTGTATGTGTGTATGTGTGTGTGTGTGTGTGTGTGTGTGTGTGTGTGTGTGTGTGTGTGTGTGTGTGTGTGTGTGTGAGAGGGGGGTTATTTTGTCTGTAAGTGCAATCTGGTGGAGTGGAGGGGGGGCTGATGCATGTAGGGTGTGTGTGTGTGTGTGCATATGTGTGTGTTTGTGTGGATGTCCATGTATGCACATGTGTGATTGTGGGGTTGTTCATACATCAGTATTTCCCTTTGGAATCGTACAGTACATGTAGATGGACTGACACATGAGACACCAGGAATACTCACCTGATATGTAATCTCAGGACAGCTGGTAGTATAATAAGGTCTGTAGCATGGAACATGCATTGGGAAGGAAACTAGACAACAGGTATATTGTTAAAATTGCAATCAGCAGAAAGATGAACGACTACCCATGTATGGAGCACTACAGATGCATTGGGGAATTACTAGACAACACCAGGGAGTGTATCCATATATTACTGTTATCCACATAATAAGTTGATTGAGCAGCATATATTGCATCTACTAAGCAATAGTTACATATGACACTTCAGTGCGTGACATTATTTAATGACCGTAGTAGCCCCTAACTTATGGGGGCCATGCTCACGATGTCTGGACATACCCAGGGTGTAAACTGGATGACAGCAGTGAGGCCTTGTAAAACCTACTCCAATCAAATCAAGGAGGTAATGGAGTAACAGGTCATGTGTTGTGATCACTTGTCTAGGCATTTAGAAGAATGATACATTAATGAGTGGTATTAATGAGTGTATGTTATCAGGTGTGATGCAGGATTGGGAACTTACGTGAACAAACTTGGGACTGTCTGTAAACCCAGGGACAGGTAGGTATTATGGTGGAATTTCCATGTGTGTATGTGTGTGTGTGTATGTGTGTGTGTGTGTGTGTGTGTGTGTGTGTGTGTGTGTGTGTGTGTGTGTGTGTGTGTGTGTGTGCGTGTGTGTGTGTAAGTGTATACTGTTATGCAATGCTGTACAGGTCTTAAAGTGTGTTTCTTGTTTTCCCCTCACAGGTGGCGAGGTGGGTCAGGGTCCCTCCTGTATGCAATCTGATGTTGGTGTCCATACAGACACCAAACATGATGACAGGACTGTTGAGACACAGGCAGGGTTGTCAGAGGCTGAAACTGCACCATCATTTGACATTCCCCTGTTATCCACCCCAACCCTGCACACAGTCACAGTGCCTCTAGATACCCCATCACCAGTGACCATAGCAGAGGGACAGTTGGCGGTTGGTGGCAGTGTACAGGAGAGTGTGGTATCTATGCCTGCTGTGTCTGGACACAACAGGCATAGCCAGATGACTGACAGGGCACCACACTGGCAGATGTACTGAGGTGCTCATGGGAGGGCCGCTGGTCATCATGACCCTGGCAGAAGTGCCACAACTGGTACCAGCAGACACATGTTTCAGACTGTCATGGGGGCACAAGCACATATGGAACTTTATACCAGACAAGGTCTGAGGCTGCAGAGGTCTAGTCTCTTATCTGTAAGTGACAACTTCCATGAACTTGCAGGAGCCCACCGTGATTATACTGAGGTCATGGATAGATGACTGGGTGAGATGGTGGGCCTCATCGACCGTGGATTGTCTGAGCTAAAACATGTGGTGGGATCGGGGTGACAACAGCGTGGACGTTGGCCAGCAACACCAACAGCTGGTGGTCGACGTGGACATACAAGGACATCAAGCCACTCCTGTTGTGGCAGTACCATCCCCAGCACTGCAGGGGGGTGCTGTCCACACCATACCACACCAGGCCACGTGCACATGGCCCTGGCCAGTCCCAGGAGGGACCTGGTTCCAGCAGATATATGTCATCATCAGGGGAGAGTAGCACATCAAGGCCTATACCTGGATGTGCTCATGGAACCCCTGGCAGGCACAGTTCGCATGTCCGTGGCCGGATATGGTGAACTGCACACCCTGCCAGGTATGATCTGCAGCTGTCCAAGAAACACCTGTATAGGGCAGCCACATGGCAGAACTGTGTGCATGCATAACCACACACTATACAAAAACACCTAGGGCAACTCCATACCTACACACACTACATCACCATGCCATATCAACAAATTACACCCCTCACCCACACACATGGTGTCAAAACTATGGACCACCCTCAGTCTCTGGCAAACCAACAACATACCCTGTGCATATGTTAATACCTGTACCACATCCCTGTCATCCATAACATTGATGCAGGGACAGGACAGGATAATATGGTTCTGATGCACACAGTGACTGCACTGCAGTGTACCAATGTACTACTGTGTACTACTGTGTAACATGTTGTAAGCAGTAATGTTTATTGCTTACATGTCAGGTAGAGTAGCTGTCCAGCCATGATGCATGATAGCTGTTAATAACACTGAGTGGTTGTGGTCTCCATAATGTTATCCATTTGTGTTGTAGGTGTACATGTGTCAGCAGGAGGATGGTCTGCAGTCATATCTCACAAGGGGTATGGCACTGTGGTGACACCATGGCTGTGACATATCCTGGGTACAGTTGAACACATGTCACAGGTCTGTATAACAGTTACTGCCTGTGCCACATGGACAGGTGACCCGCTGGGACATGTATAATCAGTAACCTGAAGTAGATCCCTCCACATAAATACTCAATCTTACTTGGCAACATTGGGACTAGACCCCTACCTAAGTATGTAGTGCTACTGATGTGTGTGGCTTTCATTGCACACACCAAACAGCATTTAGGATGAAGTGTGTTCCAGGTTACATGTTACATGCAGAACATCCCCAGGCAGGTACAGTATAGTAATGGAGCATGTAATGGTTGTATATGGACAATACATAGTGTGACATACCATCATATACACATTACCAGACACATAACAGGCAGACACACATCCAAAAGACCTGGGCCTATCAGTGCTAGCTAACTGGTCAGTGTTTCCAATGTGTTACAGGTAGGCTGCACACAGCACATGCATAACTGGGCTGGATTGTGTTATCAGTTACCTGTATGGTTGATGGTGACAGTGGTGACCATGCAGCGGTACATGGGACATGTACCAGGGGTACCATGGTGTAATTACAGTGTACATAGCACCCACACCTCACTATGGATATTGTACACACTGGAACCCATGATGACACTCTGATATGCCCACCATCACACATTGACCAGGACTGCAATACAACCCATTGTCCATCCCAACAGTGGTACTACTTGGATATGCATCTAATGCACATGCCACAGGCATAGTAGGGTGATGCATTGTCATGCTGCTCCTATGGGCAGCAACATCACTATCCATAATATTGTGTGGCAGTGCGTATTATAATAGGAGTATGTGGCTTTGGACTGCTATACCCTACAGATATAAACATGTGCACACATACACACACTTGCCAGAACTCAGCGGGTATCCCATGCCTTTCAACTCATTTGTACAACAGTGTTGTGCTGGTACTGCAAGGCACAGGTAGCCTTTAGGGAGAGGAGCGTAACAGGGTGCATGTAATGTCCAGTACAGCAGCAGCCACATCTAACTATGGCAAAGGGTGTTGCAGTGGGTGTGAAGGCCATTATGGTATTCCCAACTACAGGTGTACTAACATACAGACAGTAATATCCTCAGTAATGCACATGTACACATTTGTCAGTACTGGGGTGCATCACTGCAGGTGGTCATAGGTGTGTGCCTGGCTATTGTCCATGGAGAGATGGGAAGTGTAGGGGATGTGTGTACAGTGATATTCCACCTGCCATGTGCCAGCAGGCAATCTATGTACAGACACCACTGTGGTAAACCTCAGGGTGAGAGTGACATGCATCAGCTAATCCTCTGGGTGCCTCCTGCAAATGGCCAGTGAGGTGATCCAGTTGACATGTATGCAACATGTATTACAAAACATAGTTAGTAACTGTGTTTGAGACCTGTGCCCAAGTATGTTCTTTTGACTGTGGTAGTGTAGTGGAAGTACCTGTGGCATGTGGTGCCCACAGGGTGTTCTGTCCTATCTATGCCAGTTATAACACAGCTGGGCAGACATGTCAGTGTCAGACAAGCATAGGTTGCCTGTATGTATCCAAGCTGGATACCTGCCATCTGCACATCTGTACACCGAATGACAGACATCAGCTTGCCAACTAGCTATGCAGTAGGATGAATGTGTTGACAGATGGACGTCTGACACCAATATGTATGCCATTATTACATGTTGGCATCCCTCACTGACATGTGCTGTACCGACAGTAGTCTACAGTTAATTTCCACATGTCAGATTATTATCCAGTAGGGGATATATACTTTGACACAGCTCACACACCAGGAACACGACAGTGAGGACTCAGAGTCCATCTATGTGTGCAGGGGTGCTTGTTGCCAGTACTACAATTAGCAATCTACTCTTGCTTGGGAAAGCACTGTCAGCAGTAATAATGGCATGATACACTACATGCCAGTGTGACGGCACATTACCTGGGTTACTCCCTTGTATGTAACACATTCACATGGATAAGAGTGATGTACAGGTCTTATATACTCAAATGTCCCAAACATGACACTCACACCCCTTGCTACTGTAATGACAGCACATAGACACATGTTATGTACATGGCATTGCATATACTTATTACAGATGTCATTACCCTGCTATGTTATCACACTGGGTTGTGAGTACTGGTTACCAGGGCTGAGCCATGCTTAGCATTGCTGCAATATAGCAGCTAAGCAGATTTGCGCATTGGTATACGAAGCCGACATGGTGTAAGCTCCTGTACATTTAACCGTACCTTAGCACCACTATGCTTCACACAAATCCAAGCAAATATGCTTAAAGCTGCTCAAAACTGCCTTAACCACTCTGTATCCAGCAGCCCTTGTTCTGCCCAGCAACAAAATAAACAGCCCTTGCAGGTATTGAGCCCAGGACCCTGTACACTACAGGCACAACAGTTAACCACTACACCATGACAGCTGTGTAGACAGTTATTGTTTTTCCAAATCATCTGTCAGTAGACATATTGAATAGTATTGAACAATTACTGTGACTTCTACAATTGTATAGTACGTTAGTGATATTACTGTTGCATCACATATGTTCTTATATCTAAATATGCACATATCAGATACATATGGTGTGATACATCTGTGAAGGTATACACAACACTAATGTTTACACATGACAAGGATATGGATGTATACATATACATATCTATATATATATGTGTGTGTGTGTGTGTGTGTGCATGTATTTATACACATCTGTATAGTGCATCATATATATATATATATATATATATATATATATATATATATATATATATATATATATATGGCCATGTATAGATCTCTCTGTTAAATATATATATATATATATATATATATATATATATATATATATATATAGATAGATATACATCATATATGTACAGATATACCTATGTCGATATATATGTAGATAGCTATAACTATATGTGCATATATATCTAAACAGATGTACCTATTTATGCTGATATATGTAGATATCCATAACTATGTGTGCATATATATCTATATATCTGTGTATGTGTAGACATATATAGCTGTGTATATGTATATATATATATATATGTGTTTGTATATGTATATATATATTTATATATATATATATATATATATATATATATATATATATATATCTATATATATATATGTATATATATATATATATATATATATATATGTATATATATATATATATATATATATGTATATATATATATATATATATATATATATATATATATATATATATATATATATATATATCCATATATGTATGTAGATATGTATATGTCTACATATCTATATAGAGATAGGGATATGTGTATATATAAATATATATCTATATATCTATATATATATATATATATATATATATATATATATATATATATTGACCATATGTCCAGAACATGGAGTGGAGTCCTACCTCAGCACCAATAGTCTCAATCTCTTAGTGCAAGAGGATGTCATGTATGTATTGCAGGTATATATGTAGTCTGTTGCTACTGTAATGGGTTGTCTTAACAGACGTGTGTGGGAGGTCACATCTGCTATTGACATGTACGCCATTTGTTATTGACAGACATCCTAAGGACATCAAAGTACAGTACCACTGATAGCACAGTAATGATCCTGTGGACTACAGCAGAGATATGACCAATATATGTGGACAGTCTGGCACTCTCTGGTCAGTCCAGAGGTATATGCAGATTCTTTCATGCAAGACATGTGTACCAAGCCTGACAATGTGGATGTTAACAGCCATGTACATGAATATATCACGTAAATGCTGGACTACATATGCCCACACAGTTTATGCATTTACACATGCCTGTCTCTCCTGACACATAATAACTGGTGGTGTAGAGGTCACATGGCCACATACTACCCAGTAGTTAGTGACATACATCTGTACAGAATCCTACTGCTTTGACAGAAATACATAACAGTTATGGTGGCCTGGCAGCAGTACATCTTGCAAATATCTGGACATAACATCCCACTGGGTAATTACACTAAGCTGTTAGGCATGTAACAAAGCACTGAGCAAACTAAAGACAGACTGCCACAACATTGGCCTACATTTTGTATGGGGCAACCCACATGTACCTGCAAATATAGCAGGCTCTACAGGCATGTGACAGCACAGAGTAACATACACCTGTGAGAAAGTGCATACCCACAACTAGTATGAACACAGCCACATATGGTATGCAGTCTTAATATGACAATATATAGACTGTCTGATAAACACCATCCTCATATGTGCCACTCACACAGTACCCCACATAAACTGGGTCATGACATAGTGTGGTCCAATGCCTGTCTGTGGTATGGGACATGTGTGTTTGGCCCTACAAATATGTGAGCCGATAGGGTACCATACACTGGAGCAGCATGTAACATCAGATAGAACAGGACCAAGAACAATGACATCTACCACAGTCTGAACACAAGCCAAGGTACATATTCACAATACACATACTGTCGATAATCACCATAAGTACACAGACCCCACTACTATACACACAACCGCAGAATGCCCAGGTTATGTCCTCAGAGATAGCCCCTACTATACATAGCATATCTGGCAGTCTGATATCAGACTGGCTTGTTATCAGGTATGATGTCAATAAATAAAGGTGTACAGAACGTATGCACCTCTTACTGCATGACATATGTACAAAGGTTGACAGACTTGTGGCTGGAGCCAGAAACACTGAGCCAATATTAGCATGTTGCTGTGATACCCTCATACATTTGCTGTTGTAACAGGGTTTGTTGTGACATATGTCCCATGAGGGATATAAAGTCAGCAACTCTCATGGCTGCCACCATGTACTAACTACAGTCCTCAGACTGTGCTTCTGCAGTTCTGAGATAGGTGATCTGTGAGTAACACAAGAAACATAAGACTCCAAACACTGCCCAGTCTGCAGATAACCCTACAGGTGGGAGTTTCCTCAAACATATAACACTGTCATGACAGGTATTAAATCATGTAGACAGACATATCCACACACACCCTGTTAAACCAACATTACTCCAAATGCAAAAGAGCAACACTTACATTCTGTAGTCATGTCTGGCATATTCACCTCCTGTTTGTTGGCCTGTCTCCACAGTGTATGTTGTCAGAGGTATATCCCAATACCATCTGTGATGCTGTTTCCCAAACACCGACATGGGTTCCTGCTCATAGTGAATGCAAAGGCCCAACACCCATATGATGTTCCTAGGTATAGGAGTGTGCTTCCATGCAATTGGCTATGGGAATGTTACCACAGCTGTTCCACATGCAATCAGCTTTTGGGGGACTGCAGTTCATGCAGAGGCCATCAGCTGATCATGAGCATCACTTACAAAACACAAGCTGCTGCCTAAGCAAAGCAGGTGTACTTCTCCTCATCCACCAGAGAGGGAGTGAGAGACAGAGACAAAGTAAGATGGGGAGGGGGTGGGAGAGTAAAACACAGCATAATCCAAACAAACGCAGAACCAGAACAACACAAAACCAAACTAGTGGGCTTCCAGGACAAGAACACCTTCAAGGCAAAACTTTTATTGCACAAAATAAAACAGATTAAGCGCTTTCATCCTTTTGTAGCATAGGACTTCATCAGAATCTCTCATGTGGAAGTGTACCTGGGGTGTCTGGGGAATGTTGTGTACAAAGATTGTTATCATCAGATGTGCCATTTCTGGCCTCATGGAGTGGGAACTGGCAATGGACACCAGGCTGACCCTGCACCTACATTGATAGCATGATACAGTTATTTCTGGTGTCAGTGGCATCTGTCCATACAGGTCATGTGTTTAAGGCATGGTATGTCCTTTGTGGGTTACATTTGATGGCATTACAGTTGTTGCAGGCATCCTGTAGGGAACATAGTGAAGGAGCACTTTATGCAATTATGTGCCTTTTGTAGTGATGGGAACGGGTTCCATACCCTCTGTAGTCCACTGCAATCACACCATGGTTACTATCTATGGGCAATATGTAGGGAACTACCAACAAAGTGGTTGTTGCCTAGTCAAGTGTGTTTGTCTATGAGACATGAGTTGAGAGTGTTTTCTGGGTAATACAAGAGTTGCCTAAAATGTTCGCCAGGCCTTGATATCACATGTAGGGGTATGGATTGTCAAACCCAGCCTCTCTGTTGTTTGACATCTGTTATCCTTGTAAGTTGGACATTGTGACATATAATAGGCGCACCATATAAGAAATTTGCAAAACCTGCTCCACAATGAGTCCAATTGTTACACACTCACAGCCACCTCCACCAAGGATACAAATGACAAACACACACACACACACACACACACACACACACACACACACACACACACACACACACACACACACACGCACACACACACACACACACACACACACACACACAAACACACCAAGTCTCACAGTTGCCATGTTTGAGATTGGAACTCTTACCTAGCTAGTACATCACACTACAGCATTATGCAGTTATAGCACACATCACAGAGCTTACTGGGCTATTTTTCCCCAACGGTGTATTTCAATGTAAATGACATCAGCAGGCTTGCAAAAGAAGGGCAATGGAGGTTATAGTGACTGTGAATGGCCTCAAAAGCATTGCACCCTACACAGGCAAACACACACACAAACATCCACTCTTGCCATGTCTGGGAATAAAACTCTTATCTAGCTAGTTTATCACACTGCAGCACTGCACAGTTATAGGATGCACCACGGAGATTATTGGGCTATTCCTTCCCTAAAGGTGTATTTCAAAGTGAATGACATCAGCAGGCATGCCAAAGTAGGGCATTTGAAATTGTAGTGAGTGTGACTGGCCTAAAAAGCATTGATCCCTACACAGACAAAGACACACACACACACAGTTCCACGTCTGGGATTGGAACTCCTATCTAATTAGTACATCACACAACAGCATTACACAGTTATAGGACATGCCATGGAGATTATTGGGCAGCTAATTCCCCAAATGTGTATTTCAAGGTGAAGACATCAGCAGGCTTGCCATAGTAGGGCAATGGGGAGTGCAGTGTGTGTGCATGGGCCATAACCCATTCATCTAGAGGCAGACACACCACACTCAGACACACACAGGTTTATATTCCACAGGTACATGTATACAACTTCTAGATGACTACTGACTTGTACAGTCATGTTGCATAATTAGCACTAGCACCACAGACACTATAATGCTGAGGAATTCCAGAGGCAAATGTCTAGGGTGATTGACATTTGCACATAATGTGGTTTTAGCCAATTGGATGTGTGCTAGGTGGGACAGACCTCATGATGGAAGGCTCTTTGTCACTTTCACTCTCTTTCACACATCTATGTATGTGTACTTTTGGTCTATTATAGCATGTTGTCCTTGGATATATGTGTATATTCCTATCCAATGTGTGTGCAAAGCATGACTGGTGCATACTGAGGACTGTATGCACTAACATCTGCGATTATCAGATATGTATGGTCCACTGTTATTGCCAGACTGTGGCTTCATTTCTTTAAGTGTGTGATCATGCCCAGTATGACCTTTCAGTATTTTTTTGTCTAACATGGCCTTCATTTCTCAACATGTGGGAGCATGTATGGCCTTCTGTATTGAATGTGTGAATCCATTCCAGGTAGTTTGTACTCCAATGCAGACTGTTGTGTTCTACACCTACAGCTAGCAAACTGTTTCTGCAGGATATCTGTAGATCAGTTGGCAATATGGGGTCAAATTGGGCAAAGGAGAGTGAGTTACTGTAAGTAACTGTATCTGTGTTGCTTCTGCTATATGGTCCTGGTGTTAGCAGAGATATTCAGACATATGTACTGTTATACACTGTGATGTTTTATGTCATCAAGTACTATCAGGTAGACATATTTGCTTGCAATGATGTCCTGGGGAGCAGAGGGTGAATGCAGCTGTGTCCAGTATTGTGGTCAGCAGCCTACATATTCTTGCACACTCATGCCATTCTGGAGGGGAAGCTGCATACACTTGCTGCTGCATCTGTGTAACTGGTTCAGCATGTTGGTACAGTGGTGGCAGAGGATCCCATGCTTGTACATCCATCGATGTGACAGTATGGCCATATCTTGCTCTGGCCATACCTTCCAACTGTACAGATTCACAGAGGTTACCCAGAGGCAGGGGTCATAATTCTGGATATTACCCCTACACATTGTGGTTTACGAGATGGTTTGTAGCCACCCATTCTTGTGTTTGCAGCCAGGGATAGTATGTGCACACAGCTAACTTTCAGACTTCACACACTCCATGCCGCCCATGCTCCCCCAATTATTCTATCCTCTTTCATATATTATGCAAACATTATCTGATAATTTCCCTATAGTTATCACCTCATCACAGCAGTAATTTGGTGTTGGTCCACAGTTCATGCAGTAGGACATGGTGGACACGTTACTGTGATTCCTCCACATGGCCTTGCATTTGGGTTCTGTGGACTGTGTTATGTTGTTATTTCAGAGTCCATGACATAACATACATTGGCAGTACGGGTGAGACATAGGCCTTTGGAAGAGGACTGTAGGCCATTTGGTAGTGATGCAGCCAGCTGTAGCAGGCCGTTGAATACAGTCAGTCCTACAGTCCCAAACTGCAATACACTATATTCCCCTGGGGTGACAGGGTAGGTGTGCAAGGTGCTCATGACAATACTTTCTGTCAGTATTGATTCAGTGGTGTGGATGTTGGCAGGATGCTGCTTACAGCTAGGGACACACCTGCATGGGACACCTGCTCTGCATGCTGTATTCTTTCGCTATTCACATACACAGGTGTGGGTCATATAGTACTCATTCCCAACAGCAGGGATAAGACCGGAGAGGTACCTGTGGGTGGTAGTGGGGTGAGTTTGGTGCAATTGTGCTATGGGCACTACATGCATCTGACTCACAGATATGCATGGGGCATTCCACTTATGCTGGCTTTTGCAGGGACATCAGCTGTTTCTCAATACATCATTCCTATGACCTTTGTGGTCTGCCAGTGTTTGGCCAGATGACATTGGTATTCCCTACTACAAGCCCAGATAATGTGCTGTAAATCTGTATGTACAATTCCAAGGGTGTGTCCATTTGACAGTTACATATTATACACTGTCTGCCTGGGGTACTTTCCCCTGTGTACTGCTTGTATATCTGGCCTGACATTCATGCCATGTCCATCTTTCAGATGGTGACACATATTACTTCCATACATTTACTATGGTTTACTGCTGGAATGTGTTATACTGGGAAGCATTGTGTTTGACGCTGTAGTTGTGAGAACTTGGCTCTGTCATCGGCAGTACTGGACAAAGGCCACCAGGACAAACCTCACCATTCATACATGCTGGCCACTCTCACACAATATACAACACATATCAACCTAACACACGCAACCCTGCATATTGTACACATATTACAATCTATCCTGCTACCTTGGCCAGCTCAAGTAATCTGTGCTCCACTGTTATTATACCTACACACACATGTTACTACATTTCTACATAGGATTGGGGGGGGGCACACCTGTGTGTTACTATGTGTCTACATAGGATTGGGGGGGCACACCTGACTGTTACTACATTTCTACATACGTCTGTGGGGGGCACACCTGACTGTTACTACAATTCTACCCAGGATTGTGGGTGGACACACCTGACTGATACTACATTTCTACATAGGATTGGGGGGCACACCTGACTGTTACTACATTTCTACTTAGGATTGGGGGGCACACCGGACTATAACTACATTTCTACATAAGACTGAAGGGGTCACACCTGACACTTCTTCACATTTTCTATGACTGTACTGGTATGTCAGGTACTCCATTTCATTCTGTATTCTAACCTATCATGCTGACTAGAGGCATATTGGTGTACTACAGGTGTTAGGTTTGATTGCCCTACATTTCAGTTTCTGACTTCTTACCCATTCAGAACTAACATCCCACTGCCTGACCTGTTGTAGTCTGTCTGTGTAGGCCTGGGGGGAAGGTTACCCATAGCCATCAATCAGAGACCTTAGCACAGCCTTTGTTTGTGTTTGTCTACACCTGTCCTGCTGGCTGAGACTGTTGTTGGATATGTGAGCATCCCTGACTGTAATGTGTGTGTCATATGGACACACATGTGGCCTAGCACATTTCCTGCAGTGAGTTTTGTCACCTTGTCTAGTACTGGCAACTATGGTGACACCAGTATTTGTTACAGATCTCATGCTGCCACTATAGGTGTCTACTGTCTGCTTGCATCCCATTCAGCGACCCGATTCCCTTGCATGCTCACATCCATACCATAGATACAAGTAACAACACATACTACTCCATTCGGCAATTGGTAGGAAGAGTGACTTACCTTGTGGCTGTGCCAGTATTGAGGATGGCGCTCGAGGGCTGACTATGTTGGATGCACATAGTACACTCCCTATACATGGTTAAGCACAGGTAGTGTCATGTTTGGCATCCCTTTTACTGTATGTGAGCATCAGAGAGAGGTGTCATTCCCTGGGTCCCTACTGTGTCAGTGTATGTGCTATGCATTGCCTCTTTGCCAAGGCCAGGGCATACTGGGCATGCCTCCTTCTCCCTACTGGGGCAAACTCAGGTTGTTCCTCCTCCGAGTCACTCTGTGCCTGTGCAGGCCTTGGCAATGGTTGGGGGGAGGGGCTGTGTGGCCCTACCCCATGCTGTTCCTGCTGCAGCTGTTTCTGCAGGATCATATTGTGTAGCATGGCACATACGATGACAATTTGGGTACGTGTAGCTGGTGAGTACTGCAAGGCTCCACTGGATGTGTCCAGGCACCATAACCGTGACTTGAGCATCTCAAACACATGCTCTGTTATGATTCTGGTCTGTGCATGTGCCTCATTATGGAGTTCTTTTTCGGGTGTGTATGCATTTCTGATAAGTGTCATCAGCAACAGCTCCAGTGTGTAACCAGTACACCCAGTAGGTGACTGTAAGGGATGACCCATTGGCAGAACTCTGGTACAGCTGCATCAGATGTCAGATGTGGGAGTCGTGATAGCTTCCAGGGCAGCCAGTACACACATTCATTATAATGCCCTGGGCATCACAGACGATCTGGCAGTTGATGAAGGGATAGACCTTGTGGTTGATGTTGACCCTACCCTGCTCACCAGGTGGTGCTTTGATGCATATGTTCATGCAGTCTATAGCAACCACTACCACAGGGTATTCTGCTATTTGGTGGAAGAGATGCATATTGCTGGCCAATGCCTCATGGGTGTTGGGGAATTATACGTGCTCACCGGCATGTGCTGAAATGGCATCCAGGAACTGGTGGAGTACCCTGGATGCTGATGCCTGTGAGATCCCCATGATATCCCCAGTTGGTCTTTGGAAGGTACCAGTGGCTAGTATTCTTAGACCTACACATAGCTTGGTATCCACTGGGGTGGGTTCCCCTCTGTTAGTTCTGTGTGTCAGGCGTGGCCGGCACAGCTCAACAATTTGCTGTAGGAGGTCCCTGTCCATCCTATAGTGCTCCACTATCTCCAGCTAATGTAGCCCCTGGTAGGTTACCCTGGGTCTGTACACTCTTCTCCATCTTGTCACTGTGGGTTGGTCGACAGCATTCTCTTCCTCACCACTCTCAACCTCTTCCACATGTGGATATATGATAGCTGCTACAGCCCCTATCATTCTGTTGCTTTTGTTTATTAAAATTTCCCTGCTTGTGTACACTAGTGGTGTAGAGTATGTTGGAAAAAACAGAGGGAAAGGTGTTTGCATAGTTTATAGTACTGTGCAGAGCTGGGCTGGGCTGCTGCATGCGTATTTGGCTGATTCTGATACATTTCACCTGCCAGCTATGCTAGCTCTCCTTGATTACCTTCCTACTGCTGTTTTCCCTTCCTATTGCCTTCCTGTTTAATCTCGGGATGTGCCGTGCAAACACAGTTCTCAAATGTGCACAAAGCTGCTATTTCCTGGTTTACTTTTTTTTTTCCTTTAAAACCTAGTGCGTGGCACACATACCCACTTAGGCAATGTAAAGAGTGCTAGGCAGCCTCAGACACACCCCATGCTTAGCTCTGCTAAGCTAAGGGCAAACCAGAGCTACAGGGCTCCAATAAGCTTATAGTATGCCTGACACACTCCCCTATGATGTCAGCTAACTCTTAGGCTTGAACCATGCTAGTCCTGCACTTACACGGTTGGGTGCTGGCTAGCATTGAGTGGGATTCAGTATCATTCCCCTCATTTGCATAGGATTGCCTGCTAATGCATAGTTACAGGTCCCACAATGAGCCTCCCCCCTTAGCAACCACTATTCACTGGCCATGTTGTCTTCTGCCTGCCATTGAGTATAATGGCAAAATAGTGATTTTGGTTAACATGCTTATTGCAGGTTTTTTTTATTTTCAGCCTGATCTGTTAGTGCGCCGCTGCCCTATGCTTAAACAGCCGAAATCATCTAAAAAAATAGAAGTTTTTTTTTTTTTTTTGCCAACTGTTTTCCATGCCAGTGGCCATATATTTGGACATTGGCATGCTTTACACATACTATACACCCTTTATTTGGAGCTGTCAAGGCTCCGTTTTGTAGTTTGCAGAACTGTACTCGGTTACTAACCGAGTACATTTCTGCACACTACACTATTCCTGCATGGTCGTCTGACAGCTTCCTGGATCACAAATTCACCTTATTTGCATGGTTTTCACCTGAAAATGGGGTAATTTGCATATAGGAGCTGTGTCCATGCAGAAATAGTGCAAGAGCGCTCGTGCACGTTCCTGGATCTCATGGCAGCTATATTGCCTCCAGGAGCTCCTGCACTATTCCTGCATGCATTGCAGGGCTTGCTGAATCCGGGAGATAGTCTTTCCACAGATACTATAATATATAATAATGCACACTAACCCCAAATTATATTTTTGCTAAACTTTCACAAACAAATTCTCATATCTTGGAAACTGTACAACCTAGACATACATATTTGTTAACCAGACAGAAGCTTTCACATGAGAACAAAAAAATTCTTCCATGAGTGCACGTTTACATATTTATAGAAATATGAAAACATGTGCTTTTTTTTTTTTTTCAAAAAACTTTTTATTGAATTATTAATATATGCATATTTACAATACAACAAGAACACAATAACCAAAATGAACATTGGATATAAGAGCATGGGAGTTCAAGTATAAATGCAAGACTATAACAATGTAAATGCAAGAACTCCAAACAGGACAACTATAACATAACTATATACAAAGTATGAATATGTTAAACCAGAGGCAACAAAGTGTATAAGCCTGTATATAAAGGAGTAAATGTAAGTGAGAGAGAGCTAGGTTAATAAAACTATATAAAAAAAAAAAAAAAAAAAAGATGTCAGAGATTATTAAACACTATCCAAGATGTGTAATACCTTTTCTAAGACTTTATTGTTAAGAGCTAACTTCTTTGGACTCTTCACCAGTAATTTCTGAGCTGAAATATAAGAGTAGGCTAAGGTTCTAAAGTTATTCCAATTTAGTTTGGTGCGATCTAACCAATTTTTAGTAATATAAAACTTAATGAGTGAACAAATATAAACTAACACATGTGTATCAAATTTTGATAGATGAATAATAGGAATATGAAGAATCGCTAATTCCCAGGATAGTGTGGATTTTTTGGTATCCCATTTTTGTAATCTGATTTTAAGGGAGGTCCAAAGTTTATGTGAGTGCTGACAGGACCACAAAATATGTAAGAGATCAGCATTAAAAGAAGAACAGCAAGAACATGAGGAGGGAATTCTGGAGTCAAACTTGTTAAGTTTGGAAGGAGTATGATATGCATTATTAAATATCATTAACTGGGTATAAAAAAGCTTCTTGAATGGGGAATAGTCTAAAGTATCCTTGATGGCTGAAAGTTTCTGGGTTAAAGACAAATGGACATTCTGTTTATCCCAATAATCAGAAAATAGACAAGTATTATTATGTATTATCTGATTAACCAGATTATAAGATTTAGATAACATCTTCTGTGGTAATGTTAGAGCTTGTATAACAGTGGTAAAATTTGTAAAATAATTTATACTTACTTTAATGTGAGCAAATTTCACAATGATGCTATCTCTCAATTGACGTAGTATAGTAATGTAATTAATATTTGCTTTCAGCTTTATGCGTAGGTTAGTGAGAGATAAATCATTATATTGTAGCAAGTCCCACACAGTGAAACTTTGAATAAGTGGAAATTTAGAAAGATTAAAAGGTACATTATTAAACTGGATATTAGGATTTAAGTGTAAAGGTTGTGTTAGTTGAAAAATGCTATCTAGATTAATGAGTTTTATTAATTCTTGAAAATAATTGACCTTTTGTTTTAAGGGTTTGGAAATTTTCAGAATGTTAGCAGCTTCCTTAGAAAGGAAAGGAAGAGCAATCGGGTTAATATTTTTACTTGAAATGTATTGATGCCATAATTTGGTCCAAATGGGGTACTGCCTTATCAGTTTTCAAGTTCACAATGGTGAGTAATTTGTTAGCCGAAATAATTAAATAATACATGTAAAAGTTCGGAAGACCTAGGCCTCCTTTATTTTTAGGACATGTTAATTTAAGATATGATATTCTGATGGACTTAGGAGACCAGATAAATCTAGTTAATTCCTTATTGACTTTTGTAAAGAAAGATTTAGGAATAAGCTGGTCTATGGCATTAAATTGAAATAGGAGTCTAGGGAGTATATTCATTTTGACTATCGCTGCTTTGGATAAGAGTGATAAATTAAGTAATTCCCATCTATGTAAATCTAAAACTATTAATGACCATACTCTGTGAATATTATTTTGAAATGTAGAAAGACCATTATGCTCAGTTTGAGTACCTAGGTATTTAAATGCATAGGTGAAAGAAAAAGGGGAATCTGAAAATATGTGAGGTTTATGGGCAGATGGATTTATAGGAAAGATGAAAGTTTTATGAGAATTCACCTGATAATCAGAGGCCTGTGAAAATTTATTAATAATATTGATTATTTTCACAAGGTCTGTACTAGGTGTTTGGAGGTATATCACCAAGTCATCCGCAAATGCAGAAAAGGGCACCTCAGTATTTAAAATTTTGGGAATCTTGTGAAAAGTGTTTTGTGTTATATATAATAGCATTGGCTTTAAGTATAGATTAAAATAAAAGGAGATAATGGGCATCCCTGTCTCGTACCATCAGTGATTTTATAATCTTAGAGGCATTTCTATTGATATGAAGAAAGGTGGAAGAATCCTTATATAAAACTTTAATAAAATCAATAAAAGTATTAGGTATATTAAAGCAAGACATAGTACGAAAAAGAAAGTCCCAATTTACTCTGTCAAAAGCTTTCGAAGCGTCAAGGATCAGTGCATATATAGGATTTCTATCTTTTTTTGCGAAGTGTATAAAGGCATCTAAAGATAAAGTATTGTCCCATACATGCCTGTGGGACATAAAGCCTGATTGATCTGGGGAAATTAATGATGTTAGAACTTTTTTCAATCTCTCAGCTAATAATGAGGCTAAAATTTTAATGTCAATATTAATTAAGGAGATAGGTCTATAATTATTAGGATCTGTTTTGTCTTTATTATTTTTTAGAATTAATATGGTTTTTGAGACATTCCAATGTAAATCTGATATACCATTTATTTTTATGTAGTTAAAAACTTTAAGAAGAAAAGGTACAAGAATTGACTTGTGGGTCTTATAAAATTCTGGTGTATATCCATCCGGACCTGGAGATTTATTAGTTTTAATCTTGTCAATGGCTTCTGAAATTTCTTGAGATCTCAAAGGGGCCGATAGTGTTTTCCTTTGTTGATCATTCAGTAGTGGGAATTTAATGGAAGATATAAAACTTTCAATATGCTGTGTAGTCATAGGGTCAGGCTCTTTAGAGTATACATCTGAAAACAAGGTAGTAAAAAGATGCATAATTTCTAAGTCCGTATTATATATCTTGTTGTTATAGTGTATGGGTGCTATTCTAGGTAAGGATTGATTATTTTTAATTATTCTGGCGAGAACTTTAGAGGGGACTTGAGCCCATTCAGAATAAGTAGCTAAGAGCCTTTGTTCTATTATAGAGAGATTATGTTGGTGTAGTAGTAAAAGTTCTTTTTGGAATTCACAAATTTGTAGATATATAGAAGAATCAGGATTCAATCTGTGCTGGTTTTCTAAAGTTTGGATTTTTAGTTTTAACGAGGATTCTTTATTTCTATACTGTTTTTTAAGATAAGAAGCCTTGCTAATTAACTCTCGTCTAAGGTTTGCCTTACAAGCAGCCCATTGAACATCATATGGAATGTCTGATGTATCAAGATTGGAAAACATTTCTTGTATAATCTCAGTAATTATAACATGGATATTCTTATTCAAGAGAAGGTTGTTGTTAAATGTCCATCTATTTTGTGTATATATGCGTGGCCTCATTATATGAAAGCTAATCTTAAGTGATATCCTTGAATGATCAGATAAAAATCTAGGCTCCGTGAAGTATTCAATTTTTTGATGCATAAGAAAAACAGAAACAAGAAAAACATCTAGTCTTGACCATGCATTATAACATTTGGAATAATATATATATCTAGCTTTCCTGTCAGTATGTACATTGAGGGTAATGGGATCTATAAGGTTGAGGTCTAACATTAATTCTTCTAGGGCAATAGATGCTTGGTGATTATATGAAATTGATCTACTAGTACGATCGATATCAGGATTAATAACGGCATTCCAATCCCCACCCATAATAATATAATGATCCTTGAAAGATGAAAGAATATTACATATCTGAATAAAGAAAATATGTTGGTGGTCACAAGGACTATATAAATTAAAAAACAAGAGCAGTTTATCAATGTTAGAAAAATAAGAAGAGAAATAACACCATCTACCATCTGCGTCATAATTTATGTTTGTAATATTACCTAGGAAATTGTTTTTGACTAAAATTGCCACACCTCTTGAATTAGAGCAATCCCCGGCTGCAATTATCATTTTAACCCATTTCTTATTGTTTTCTTTTTTCCAGTCATCTCTATGCATGTGTGTTTCCTGCAGAAAACAAATACTGGCCTGAGATTTGAACACTAAATGAAACAGTAGTGATCTCTTAGTTTTGTTCTGTAACCCTCTGACATTCCAAGAATCAATATATAAAGACATTACATTAGTTGCTTTAAGTCTATGTATCTACTTAAGTGTTTACTCAGTAAAATCTTAAATACTTTACTTAGTAAAATCCAAAAAAAATAGAAAATATTGAACCTAGTCTCACTGTATAAATTATATTGTATGTTACTGCCTCTCAAAAGTTCCAAAATAAAAACCAGTTCCCTCCATACTAACCCGGTGCCTACCCACCCATCTACAGCAAAAGAAGGAACATATGAATCATCACAAATAATAAAGTTAACTTTGGTTAACATAATAAAAATCATAACTGAAATAGTTCTATAAAGAGTCCTGAAAAGGACTATTATATCTTTAAACATAACTATACATATATACAAAAACATGGAAAACAAAATGTCCGTCATAGTAAAACCTCACCACACCAACTCTCCTTCTCACTGTAGTGTTTAAAATAAAATTAAATGTATTGACAAGTTTGTGGTATCCGCTAGATGTAATGTGTATATGATAGGTGTTGATAGGGATATGAACCTATTTGTGACTCTGGGATATTAGACTCAACCTTTATTAGTACCCATTTATCACCTGTTTATGTAGCTGTCATACTACATATATAAATATAAATGACGACTGTTTATATGACTTAAGAAGTGTTTAAGAAAGACAATTCTACACACAATCTTATTATTCCCTAAATATCATATTTCATTCACTTACAAGCTTCACAAATTCTTGCATTCATTTTCCAATTATCCATGTAATCTATTGCAGAAATGCAGAGCAACTAGAAGTCATCCTAGCACTCATTGGGTGCAAGATGGAGAAAATAAAATCAGGATAGGATGCTAATCCATCACATGGTGCACATATGTACTTGTGTACTTGCAGGCAACATGATGAATTTCAAATTCACCTACAACAGTATTTTAGGGCTGGAAAGGAAACTATGGTATCCAATCACCCCCACATACACATATGTAGGGAGGACATGAGGATTCTGTTGAGAATCAAAGTGGAGAATAAAGTGCTGTGAGATAGTGAAGCTATCTGCTTTGATATCGTACATACTGCACAAACACATACCTCACAACTAACATTGAAAGTTATTCCTGCAACACTGTTTTTGCATAAACAGACACAAACTATGCAATATTCTACTAAGTATAATTGAACAAAGTTAATGTAGCTGATGAAAGTCAAATTAAAAGCAACATTCTAACATAGAGAAAAGAAAAAAGCAATGTGTAAATGGAATATAAATGGTTCTTAGCAACTTTTCTCTTTTGAAAGCTAAACCTTGATTGTGTCTTAATGTTCGTGTTAGGCACGACAGGCACGTCAAACCGAAGGTTTACCGGAATATAGAAAAAAGTGCTCTGCATGACTGAAGAGGCAACGTCATCTCTATGGGTCTCAGCGACGATCACAGAAGAAACCAATTGTGGCATACCAATATACAAAATGAAACTAAAGGGTAAGCAGGATTACAATACAGAGAAAAGTCTCATCCAGCTACCATGTAAGTCGAAGACAATAAGCTATATACGTAGCTACAGTCTATGTTAGGTGAGTGTGCCTTCATAAAGATAGATCGATGTGATACAGTCACTACAATTGTCGTCGAACAAAAGTTCCTATTGGCATAAAGCACTAGTTTTAAATGTAGAATGGATGCGAAACATGAAAGATAGCTAGCCAAGATTGTCATCTCAACACAGTTTAGTACTTCACAATTCAGAGTAAAAGCGGCATAACAAATGCACAACATATGAATAAAACTAGATTAGCACAATGACTTATAAGCCACCAGAGATTGGCCAGTTCTTGTTAAGCTTCTCATGTTGTGGTGGGCACTACTTTAAAAAGCTTTAGAAAAGTGTCTTGCGCTTCTTGCACAGTATTCACTGACTGTCTCTTGTCTTTATAAGTAAATGTTAATGCATTTGGGTATCACATCTGAAATTTTATACCACATTTGATTAGGTCAGCACAGTAAGGAGACAGCTTCTGTCTGTTTATCCTGTGAGAAAGTGAGTTTGTGATTATTCCATACAAACTGTCTGTGTTTACGAGCTGTAACCAAAATCTTCTGGGCATCTTGAAAGTTCAAAATCTTGGTGTAGATCAGTCGGGGTACAGTGGTTACTTGAGCAGAACGTATGGCTCTGTGTGCTCTTTCTACTACTAGGTTTTCAGAGTCGCTGTCTAAAGTGAGAAGTGCTGAAAAAATCTGTTTTATGATTTTAAGTAAATCTTGGTTATCGTATGATTCTGGCAAACCTCTTATTAATATATTGTTGTGAAAGCTTCTTGCTTCCAAGTCCAGGAGTTTATCTTGTATTTCAGTAAGCAGTGAATCTTTAGCACACAAGTCTTTATTTATTGAATCTATTTGGATTTCCATAGTATGATTTTTACCTTCAAGTGTGTCCATCCCATCTGTTATTTGTTTTAATATTTTGCCAAAGTCTGTAAGCTGAGTAGAAAAACCTTGTATGGCTGAATGAATTGGTTGTAAAGCCATTTTTAAGTCTTCCATATGGAAATTTGAGTCAGTTTTTTCTTTAGCATTTGTTTTTGGAGTGTCACCTACTTGTTTATTGGTTCTGAGTCTTTTAGAACTTGTATCTTTCTCCGGAGATGATAATGAAGAGAATTTGGCCTTGGTAGTTTGTGTTTCCATGGTGTCAGAGTTTCCAGCCATGCCTTAGATGAGAGTACTCCAGTAGGATACAGTCAAAGCTACAAACCCCTTGGATGCACATGGCCCAGGCTACACAGGCTGAGAAAAGTTTATTTTTTTCCACAAAAGAGATTTGGCTGGATTTTTTGATAGAACTATATTTTCTTAATGACCAGATACACAGTTATTTACTAGACCAAATCCCGTGAGAACACCACACTGAAAGTTGTTTAAATTGTCGTTTTTTAGCTGATTTGTGAGGAGCTTCGTGTGAAAGGTGTCAACTAGACGACCACCATCTTGAAATGAGTCGAAAAAACATGTGCTTAATTGTATAATTAGTAATATAAATAACTCAACATGTCACTCAAGATGTGCAGCATACAGTACAGATATCACTGACTATTTTCTTCAACAATGTCTAATGCTTCACCTGAAGTCATGAAACAGGTTTAAAAGTCTCTTGGTTATTGTAGTATTACATGCATATGGAATATTGTTTATTTTCATAATCAATAACAAACAACTAGCAATATCTCAGGTATAGTGTGAAATAAATGGATATTAACAATGAATTTCCCTGTCCAACACACTATACCCTTTAATAACATCCAGGGTTCTCAGTTATGAAAATATAAACAAAATATGTTATGTAACCAAACTAATCCATCCACCCTTATCAACCTGCATGGATTCCACCAAACCATCAACTCCACAACTAGAACAAATAAGAGCAATAATAAAGATACCATACTTGACTGGATCCTGACAAATAGTCCCCAACAAAAGTATTCAAAAGGTACCCTCCCAGCTGACCTTAGTGACCACTCTCTCACATACATCATTAGGCACAAAACTCAACTAAAATAACCTCCCTTAATTCGATTATCTCACAGCAAAAAAAACACTTTGACCCTCACAAGTTTCAAAATGACCTCAGCCTGGTTAACTGGTCTCCTCTCAAAACTCTCCCAATTGACGACGCTGTTAACCACTTTAATAAAACCTTTCTTACTATTTTAGACCAACATGCACCCATGCGATCTATCCGCATGAAATATAAAACAGCCCAATGGCTTACAACCAATACAAAACAACTTATCCTTAATAGGAATAAGGCCTGGTTGCAATGGTGAACCTCCAAAGACCCCATTGATCACCTTAGCTTCAAACAAAAAAGGAACATGACAAAGTTAGCTATCATAAAAGATAAAAAGAACTTTTATACCCAGCTACAGCAATCCTGCCACCATCATCCACACAAATTTTGGAGATCTATTAACACACTTCTTTCCCCCGGAAAAGTTGAAACTCCCAATCCACTTGGCTCCTGCCCTGACTCTCCCTTACATACAGCTAATGCTTTTAATAACTTCTTTACATCTATAATACTTAACCTGGCCAACCAACAAACCCCTGACCCCTCTTTATTAGGTAGCCCAAGCCTCACTCCTCCACATATGCAACTTAAACCCATACCTACCTCCTATATTCTCTATTTACTTAAAAAACTTAAAGCTTCTACCCCCTCAGCTGACAAACTCCCAGCTGAATATCTCCAGCTAGGTGCCTAAGCGGTTGCCTATCCAATCTCTATACTAATAAACAGAACCATAACAGAAAGTTCTATACCTTCCCTCTGGAAAATCTCACACATCATCCCCCTCTTCAAAGGAGGCGATTCATTTGAATACTCTAACTACCGCCCTATAGCACTGCTCTCTCCTATTGCAAAAATAATGGAGAAATGTATCCACAAACAGTTACTAAATCACCTCCTTTCTAACAATCTCCTAGCTAACTGTCAACATGGCTTCTGTCCTTACCATAGCACCACCACAGCCTTATTATCCTTCACTGACTCCATTAATATTAACCGTAATAGCAATCTTCTCTCATCAGCATTCTTTGTAGACCTGTCTAAAGCCTTTGACATGGTGAATCACCAACTCCTTCTACATCGCTTAAAATCGCTCTCTCTCGATACCCCTGCCTTAACTTGGTTCACTTCCTATCTTCAAAACCGTAAACAAGCTGTTTTATGGAACAACAATCTCTCTGAACTTCTCCCCACCACTTTAGGTGTCCCTCAAGGCTCCATCTTAGGTCCTCTCTTATTTTCCATCTTTATTAATGACTTGCATCCTGCCACCCCCAATCTACTTGTATACAGTATGCTGATGACACCACCATCATTTGCTCTGCCACAAACCAAGCTGACCTTCACTACCTTACCCAAAAGACATTCACTACTATTGAGCAATGGTTCTCTAACCACTGTCTTCTCTTAAACCCTAAGAAAACTAAACTTCTCCTCTTCTTACCTACACACCTGTCTCCCCCCTATTAATTTCACAATTACTTCTAACAATGGCACCATTATCTCTCCCGACCAAACAACCAAACTATTGGGTATTACTATTGACAACCTACTAAAATTTGATTTTCACATCAACTCAAGTATAAAAGCAACTAATAGAAAACAAGGCTCACTCTATAGAATCAGAACTTTCCTAACCCCTGAAGCAAGAACTACCATCGCAAGAACACATCTTATCTCCACTTTACTATATGCTTCCCCCATTTATTCTAACCTATCTAAGCACAACATTAATAAACTCACAACAGCCTACAACAACATTGTGAGATTTGCCACTGCCTCCCCATATAAAACACATCACTGTCTGAACCTCTCAAAACTAGGATGGCTGGAATTACCCCACCTAATTCAGTACTATCAGCTTACAATTGCCCACAAAGCCCTTTACCACCCTGAAAACATACCCATGCTCTCCACCCTTATAAAACCCTACAACAACTTAAAAGCCCTACGCTCTTCTAATAAAATACTGATTCAAACTTCTCTTTCTAAGAACACAGCAGGTGACTCCATATTTTCCAACTCTGTTGGTAAAATCTGGAACCAACTTCCTCCTGACCTTATAGCCCAGACTTCCATTACACTATTTAAGACTAAACTGAAACTCTTTCTTACTAAACACTGGCTTTGCTCTTGCATCAATCCCAGTTGATCTAGCTCCTCTTCGACCTCCTATTCTCCTCCTTTATCCCTCATACTTTCTTCCAAATATATTTCTTCAATTTATTATTTTTCCTTTGACCTGAAATATGACTATCTTAACTAAATAACTTTACTTCTCTAGTAACACTCTTGTTAACTTTTTTAAAGAACTTAATTCTTCTCTCCCTTTTCTTACCATATCTTCACTTAAATAATTTCCTTGTCTCTCTATCCCCTTTTTTTTAACTTCCTGAAATTGTTGCTACTGCCTTTCTTATTTGTGATTTATAACCATACTTGACTTATAACCATTGTGAATATTTTGTATGAACTGTTTTGTTACCATGTAGTAGATAGCAGAGCTTTTCTCCTCGGGCCTCCACTGAAAATGGACTTGTATCCAGTTGGACTAGCCCGGTTAACAAATGTAAAATAAAATAAATAAATAAATAAATAAATATGAAAATATGAATAAATAAGTGATAAACAGTGATTAATTTTTCTATTGCAGCACATCCTAGATCAAGAATCTTAGTATTATTTTGTTAATAACTCGATGCACTTTCAAATACCATCTATCATTAGCTGGTAAGTTCCTTAGTTAACGAAGGCAGACACAGAAAGGAATGAATGCAATAAAGAGCTATGGGTGTGAGCCAGAAATATTCAAAAAGGCATTTTAGGTTTCAATGAGACAAGGCTGAAACACTGGAAAGTCATTGCCCCCCAACACCCCTCAGGCACTGTTGGGTATTTTCAGAGCTATATTTAAGACTTGTGTAGGCCTTTAGTTAAACTGTTGAGAGAAAATAGAGTGATATATTTCCACTGCTGTTGAGTCAGTGAGGCAGTGAGTATAGTTTGAGACTGCCTATGATACATATACATGCATGTATGGTTTGAGGCAGCTTATGACACATATACATGCATGTATGGTTTGAGCCAGCATAGGTTGGTACTAGGCTATCGGCCCTAGGGCCTATACAAGCCTAGTCATAACAATTCCCTGGCCATTTCTTCCAACAGTATTTGCTTCACTGGACCCCTGTCTGAGAAGGTGACTGACGTGATCCCTGGGGTGAATTTCCTATCTCCCATCCAATCATCAAGGTTCCTTTTGAAGAGGGCCAAAGAGGTGCTCTGCTTGACATGTATGGGCAGTCTATTCCAGAGTCTGGGGAGTCTCTGGGTCAGGAACCTATCCCTCCAGCATGTTTTGTTCATTGTGATGACATGGTTTAGATCCCTGGAGCATGTGTCTCTGAGGGATTGGGATTTCTTTAAGTGTAGCATGTCCAACAGCACTGGGTTTGCCACATATACATGCACGTATGGTTTGAGCCAGCATATGACACATATACATGCATGTATGGTTTGAGCCAACATATACATGCACATATGCATTTGCAGAGGGTCTCAATAAAAATCTACCCAAACAGCAGAGACCTCCAAGGCAGAAACTTACTCGGCCACTACAACACAACACTAATCACAAGACACATAACTCTCCTAAACAGTGCCATTCAACCAAAGCTCCTAATGCAAAACAGCATGCCCAACACACTCATCATAGATGACTCGATAGTGAAGCACACTGATGTTCCACTCACTAGGTTGAATAAGGAGAATGTAACAGTCAGCTGCCTGTCAGGTGCCAGGATCCGACACATAACGCATGCACTCAGGTCCCTCAACATCAGGTACAAATATGACTCTGTCATTGTATATGTGGGTGTGAATGACCTGAGACTTACCTCCCTGGACTACATGAAAAAAGACATGAAGGATCTCTTGGATTATGTAGCACAGGCGGGTATGACCCTAGCCCTGAGCAGCATCCTACCATCACCCAGAATGATACCACAGTACAAGCAGAGAATGATTGATTTCAACAATTGGCTAAGTTTCTGGTGTCATTCTAAGGGGATTCAGTATCTGTCAGCCTGGGATAACATGACTGACAGGCTTCGATGCGTTGCCAGAGATGGCCTGCATCTGTCACCCCCCCCCCAGGCTTCCAGATGCTGTTCAAGGCTCTTGCCATCCCTATAGTGCCTTTTTAGGCAGTGTTCAGACCAAATTACGACCATAACAGCTACAAACAAATACAATCTGAGGGTCATGCTGCTCAGTGCTAGAAGTCTAAATCTCAAATTGCACTCAGTCAAAGCACTCCTTAAAATGGGGTAACAGAGACCTGGTTGAAGGCAGCAGAAAGCACCCCTGCACTACCAGGCTATAACTCATTCCACACCTTTCGGCCCCAGAACTTGGACTGAAACTCCAAAGGCAGTGATGTTTCCATATTTATAAAGGATGTGCACACCTGCAGACTGGTATCCCAACATAATGCATCAGAGATACTTCAGGTGCAGCTAACATTGGGTAAGATAGCAATTCAGGTCGTAGCCTGCTATAGGTCCCCAACCATGTCCCAAGACTCACACTCCATGTTCCTAAACACCCTGGAGAATATTAAGGTCCAACCTTTCACACTCATACTGGGCAACGTCAACTACCCCTCCATTAACTGGGAAAACTACTCATGTACCAATACACTTACCCAACGTTTCTTGGAATTCACTAATTCCAATGCTCTGGAGCAGCTCATTTTTACCCCCACTAGAGGTAGCAATATCCTTGACCTGGTCATTACTAACATGGGTGACCGTTGCTTTACACCAATAGTCAACTCCTCCCTGCTTAGATCTGACCACAAACTAATCACCTTGGATATCCAAATCCATCCCACCCCCCTGCAAAGGAAACCACCATGAAAAACATCTCCAAAGCTAACTTTGGGCACCTGAAAACAGAGGTGGTTAACTTCACGGCACCCATGCAAATGGAGAATAGTTGCATGACTGACAAATCATACACCAATGCACTGTGTGAACACATACACAAATGCATGGATCTCGCCTTACCCAGTAGAACCAAGATGCTGTCATCCAAAAAAAGAAAGCCAATCTGGAGGTCCCCTGCCTTAAACAAACTGTACGACAGAGGGAGGAAACAGATACGGAATAAGATGAAGTCCCAAGACTGTAAAAACTCCCTTATCAGCCTTAACAAAAAGTTGAGATCTCTCATGAACTCCTCTAAAGCTAGCTATAAAAACAGAATTGCAGTAGATAGTAAATGCAACCACAAGGCCTTTTATAGTTATGTAAAGAATCTCCACAGCAATACCGAGATTTGCTCTGAGCTACTGCACAATAAAAAACTAATGTCTTTCGGCTTTTCCCGGTTAGGGGCCGCCACAGCAGAACTCTGGTCCACTAATGATTGGCAGTGGATTTTTATGGTGCCAAGATGCTAGCCCAACACCCAACCTTCAAAGAAGGCACATGCATTCATACATGCACCTACTTGCATGTCTTTAAACATCACTCGACCACGGGGAGGACATGCTGACTCCACACAGAAGGCACTCCAACCAAGAATCGAACCGAAGAACTTCTTGCTGTGAGACGACAATGCTAACCACTGCACCACCGCAGCCTGAGCTACTGCACAATGATACCTCCTATATCGAGCCAACAGATATTGCCAATATACTTGCCAACAGATTCAGTGCCAACTTTACCCCCCTATCTCCTCCCTAAAGGACCAATCACAATACCAGTAGGCACCCAGTATTACTGTTGTACAGTTCAAAACAGCACTGTCCAAGGCCAAGAATACAGCTTCTATGGGACCTGACAATATCACTGGCTGTGTTCTACATGAACTACAGAGTGAACTGGCACCTCACCTGTGTGCCCTGTTCAATCACAGCCTCACCTCAGTCTTTGCCCCTACCGAATGGTGCACTGCTACAGTCATCCCTGTCCACAAAGGTGGAGTGACTGCAGACCCTGGGAACTATTGCCCCATTAGCCTGATGAGTCTGGTATGCAAAGCTATTGAACACATCATCATGGACCTAATAAACAAGGATATAGGAAATCTCCAAACTCTGGATCCCACACAGTTTGGTTTTGTGAAGGGTAGATCATGCCTGCTCAACCTGGTTGACCTCTTTGACTCAGTCACCAGAGCTGTGGATGAAGGCAGTACAGCCTACCTTGACCAGGCCAATGCCTTTGATACCATTCTCCACTCAGGAATCATAGAAAAAACTCACTAAGCTAGGAAAAAACCCTTATATCACTAGGTGGGTTGCAAACTGGCTCACAGATAGTACCCAGTAGCTGACTCCAAGTCAGACTGCTGACCAGTCATGAGTGGAGTCCCACAGAGTTTGGTCCTTCTCCTGTTTGATATCTACTTCTCTGAAGTCCAGGCCAGCATGAAGGGAGTCTGGATGACAAACTTAGCAAACGATTACAAGTTGGGAGCTATTATTAACTCCCAAAATTATGTTGACATCCTGCAGAAAGGCCTCACTGAGACCAATGACTGGTGTCAGAACCATGGCCTTAAGCTCAATGCCAAAAAATGTGTCATCATCCCCTTTGGAAAAAACCCAGTTCCCATGAATTACCACATTGATGGTAGTCCACTGAACACAGAAGGTGTTATAACAGATCTGGGAACACAAGTTGACAGCAACCTCTCTTTTGACCACCATATTGCTACTGTGGTCAGAAAGTCCATCTATATAGCACATCTTATAACTAAGGGTTTTGCATCCACTAAGAAAGAGGTCATTGTCTCCCTCTACTCTTCCCTCATTAGGCCAGTCATCAAGTACAATGCCCCATTTGGCATGTAACTCTAGTACTAGACACCTGCAACAACTGGAGAGGCCGCAAAAGTACCTCACAAAGAGGATCCTAGGCCTTACAAACTTGTCCTATATGGACAGACTCAAAAACTCCAGTTATTCTCTGTCTCATATCGCCTACTTAGAGGTGATCTCTGCTTGACTTACAAAGTCATGTCTGACCCAGCTCTGTTAGAAATGTGACATCTAAGGAAATCCCAATCTCTCCATACCACATGCTCCAGAGACCTCAACCTCATTACCACAATTAACAGAACATGCTGGGGGGGACAGGTTCATAACCCAGACATTGCCCATGCTATGGAATAGACTTCCCATACATGTCAAGCAGAGCACCTCACTGGCCCGCTTCAAGACAAATCTTGATGAGTGGATGGGAAACAGAAAATTCACCCCAGGGATCACTCTGGTGGCTCTACTTGACAGAGGCACTGAGAACTAAGGTTGGGTGGCACGATGCCAGGGTAATCCTATGGGCTAGGCTTGTAAAGGCTCCAGGATTAGCCTAGTACACACTTATGAATCTATGAACCTATGTATATTGAGTCTTACTTCCATTCTAGTACTATCATCAAATAGCTTATCACCATTCAAGCAGCATCATTACAGATTTGTCAGCACCTTGCAAACAACTTCATGTTTAAAAAAAATCATTTAAAGGTCTTCATTCATATTACCAGGGTGCAACATATGAAGTGAGAGAAAAAACACCTTTATACTATATTTATATAGAGAGGCAGGGGAGAGAAACTGATTAAAGTAAGGAAATGAGTGAAGAAGGGGGAGTAAAATGATTTAAGTTATGTATAGGTACTTGTTTGTAGTTCCTTCTGTGTGGAGTCTGCATATCCTCCCTGCGATCGACTGAACATTAAAAGACATGTAGGTAGGTGAGTGAGTCTGTGAGTGTGCCTTCTCTGAAGGTTGGGCGCCAGGCTGGCAACTCGCCACCATAAAAATCCACTGCCAATCATAAGTAGACCAGTGATCTGCTGTGTCGGCCCCTAACCTGGAAAAGCTGAAAGACTGAATGAATAAGTACTTGTTTATACTTAGGGATAAGGTTTATCCTGGGGTTGAACAAGACCAAAGTCAGCTTTTGGCTAGGAAGTCCTTCAAAATGGTATTAAAGGACTGGGGGAGTTTGTTGACCTGATGGATACAGGTTAGGAATTATAAGACTTAGCAACATGGTACAAGTACAGACCACACCCAGCAGATTTGATATGTTTTTAGACATTGAAAAGTTTTTGTCATGGATGGTAATAACTAACTGGGAGCATAGCTATGTAGAATGGTATTTACTTCTGGACAAGCAGATGACTGCTAGATAATATTATGGGTGGTAAGAAGCTGTGTATATGTTAACTGAGGTGGTAGTTCTAACCAATTTTGCCTTTTTCGTGCTATACAGTGGTGGGTTTGAAAAGGGGCATTTGTTGCAAATTTAGCCCCTTTCTTCTTATTATTATTATTGTTCAAGTTTTGCTTTTTGTGATGCCTGAAGGTTAATAAGGATGGGAGCGCCATGAAGTGATATGCAGTGTCAAGTTTAGTTTTAGTTGCTTTGGTGAGAAAGTTTTTGGTCTCATAAAGCATTCCTAGTTTTTGGTACAGTTTTTATGTATGCATATATTTTATTTTCCATGCAGGTCAAATTTAAGTTTATCAGTCACTGTGTTCACTGATAATTTGTTATTTTCATGAGACAAGGATTCTGGGTAAAAAGAAGTAGCTTTTCTGAGGGGTTGAACATGAGTTTTGATTTACAAAGCCATGCTTCAGTGGCTGCTAAACCTTTCTGAATAATTTTTTTAGATGCAGCAGGTTGTTTGATGTGCATATGAGTATGGACTCATCTGCATATTGTATTAGGAAGGCCTTTTCTGTGTATGTATGGAGGATGTTGGTGAGAATGTTAAAGAGGAGGGGACCAAGGTAAGAGCCTTGTGGTTCACATGTGGTGACTGGGAGGTATGGAGAAAGCATGGAGTGCCATTTTTCTGACTGGAACCTATTGGACTAGCACCTTTTGAAATCCAAAGAGTAAGCCAGCAAACTGTGAGACTAAAATCATATATTTATTCAGTAATGCAATGCACAAGCAAACCAGTTTCGGCTGGTATACAACACAGCCTTCCTCAGTGTAAATCAAATCCATTTCAAGTAGTCTTTTATACATGCACTTAATTGAATTAAGTATGTGATTGGGTAATCAAAAGTGTTCATTTAATCCAGGTGGAAATAAACCACCCAGTTTAACAATCCATTTTTTTTCTCCTTTGTGTCAAGAATGGAATGCCACCCCACTTTGTTGGATTTATTCCCTTTCATGATATCTATAACCATGAAACTAAACTTAGCAGATGAATGTTTTATGGAATGTTTATACACAGCACTGCTTGTTTTTTTATTCCTCATGTCACTGGCATGTTCAGAAATTCTCAGACTTAGTGGTCGTGAAGTTTGTCCTATGTAAAAGGATCCACAGCTGCATGTAGCTAAATATATCAACCATTCGCTACTGCAATTGGCAAAAAAGGTGATGTCATAAACTGTGCCACAGTTCTTGCTTGTAAATTGTTTGGACTAAAAACTTTATTGCAATGAGTGCAATGTCCACATGGGTACATCCTGTGAGCACCTCACCCGCTATTGTAGTTTGCACTTCTTTAATTGGTGTCCTGGAGTGTGAATGTCTGTAATGGTTAAAGTGTGAGGCTAGATTTCTACCCTTACGAAATAAAAAATAACATCTGTCTGGTAAAACATTAGTTAAGTTGTGATCACTCTGTAGAATATTCCAGTGTCTTTGTACACTGTTGATTAACAAATCAGAATTCCTACCATAAGTAGTCACTAGCCTAATAGGTGACAACCTATGCTGCTCATGTTGTTTGTATATCAAAAGGTCTTCCCTCTTGAGTGTATTAGCCCAATTACTGGCCTGTAGGACATGTTCCATCTGATATCCCCTGTCCCTGAATCTGTGAGTCAGATCCTGTCTGTATTCCTGAAAGGTAGAATCCTTGTAGCAAATACGTCTCATTCTAATGTATTGGGATTTGGGGATGTTTTTGGCAATATGAGGCAGATGAAAGCTGGATGCATGGAGGAGGGTGTTGTATTGGGGATACTTCCGGAACACTTCAGTACACAGAGTGTGATCTGATTTTCTGGAAATGGAAAAGTAATGGTGTTTGCATTAAAGTTGACCATGAAGTATAAACCCCATTTGTTTTCATTTAAATAGTCAATGAATTCAGACAAATATTCCACATCCGACCTCCATACCATCCAGCAATCATCCAAATAATGTCTCCATATGTCAATCTCTGTCAGGTACAAATTATGGCCTGCATTGTAGATAAGCTGTTCTTCAATAAAGGCCATAAAAAGGTCAGCATAAATGGAGGCAAAAGATGCCCTCATGGCCGTCCCCTTGATTTGCCAATAGCATGTCTCCTGATAGAAAAAGACATTATTGGTTAGGACATGCTCTGTCAGTTTTAATAAAAAGGTATTGAATCCCGGCTGATACAATTCTGATTTATGCAAACAGTATTCAAGGGCTTCTAAGTCAGCAGCATGAGGGATGTTTGTGTAAAGGGCACTAACATCTAGAGTGCACATCAACCATTCGGGTTCAAGTTCGGTGTCTGAAATGATTTTCAGAAATTCTGTGGTGTCTTGTATGCATTATTGGACCCAGCTCAATAAAGGTTTAAGTTGTTTAGTAAGGAATAATGACAATTTAAGCTACTTACTTGGAATGTCATTAGCTGAAGTAGAGCATGGTGTGAGTTTGTAGAAGAGTAGTTTTACATAAGATGTGGGCTCGGGTTTGAAGTGGAATGAGGATATGGTGATATGTGGCTGCTAGGCAGGGTTGGGATTAGATGCTGGGAATTCTTGGTTTGGAACACTATGTAATATATGAAATAAGAATTGATTTCTATTGCATTTTTGAGTGGTGAATTATTGGAAGAGGAGTTAGGGTTGAATTTTTGGCCAGGATGTAAGATTTCTTTAATGGCCGACCAGAATTTTTTTAGGGTTGTGTTTACTATTGTTCTGAAATAACAGTGTCATTTTGTTTGTCTTTATTTGCTTTTTAGCATGTTTGGGAATCATTATGAAGTTTTTGAGATACTGTAGTGTTTTATATTTTTGCCATTTTTCCATGTTTTGTTCTCGATCTTTCATTAGCATTCTACTCTTTTTGGAAAGTCAAATTGCATTATTTGTTTTTAGTCTCTTCCTTCTGCAAAGTACAAGGCTATTTAGGATATTTAGGAAAGGTGACTAGGCTATTTAGGATATTTAGGAAAGGTGTATTGAATTAATTGTGGCATCATTTAATGGGAGGATTGTTAGGATGTTCCATTTAAAAGGTGATAAGGTAATAGTGAGTATTTCTGGATTAAACTTGAACGGGTTGCATGTTGGTTTACAAGCCTGCTGTTTATTTAGCTTTGTGAGATGTCTGGTTGTATATATTGGGAGATGGCCACTGACAAGAGTCTGACACTGTACCTGTGGTGAATTTGCTAGGGTCTGATTAGTGGTGTGAAACTATGTAAGTTCATGTTAGATGTAGGGAAGTTAGAGGTTATGTCCAGCCAGTATTGACATCACTGAGTAGTAATTTGTCATGTAGAATTATTATAGATATCCAGTATTGAATATCTTCCATTGTAGCTGTATTGTGGCCTGGAGGGATATAAAGGACAGTAATACATATTTTGATTTGTTTTCAGGAAAGTAATAAAAAGCTCTTCTGAAATGAATTTTGGTATTGGTTTGTTGTAGGAGGAAATGTGGTAGGAAATATTAAAGCAATACCACCATCTTTCTTCTATATACATTCATTATGGATAATATCATAGCTGGGAGGTTTAAT
Organism: Protopterus annectens; assembly: GCF_019279795.1. Taxonomy (NCBI): domain Eukaryota; kingdom Metazoa; phylum Chordata; order Ceratodontiformes; family Protopteridae; genus Protopterus; species Protopterus annectens. The sequence continues at coordinate 712,772,081 of NC_056731.1, forward strand.
TTTAGAGTCTTCTATGGGGGGTTTAATTGAAGAGTCATCTATGTGGGGTTTATGCCAAGTTTCAGTTATAGTGAAAATATCAGGCTTGTCTTGGGTAATCTAGAAATTGAATTCAGTAGTTATTTTTCTTATGCTTCTAATGTTAATGATGGCAAAAGTTAGATTACTGGAGTTGTGGGTGGACTGTTGTGGGGTTAGAACAGTATGTGAAAGGGAATTGTCTTCATGAGGCCAGGATTAGGGTAAATGTCTCCTAATAGGAGTATTTTAGTATACTGGGGTTTTATTGATTTGTTTTTGGAGAGTAATTTTCCATTTAGTTTCATTTTAATTTAAGTTGCAATGGAGTGAATCAGTCTATATTTGGGGTTAATGTGAGGGGAGTCATTAAATAGGTTTGCTGCAATGTGTTGATAGCTTAGAGAGGAAATATGGGCAGGTAGCTGGGACATAGTTGGAGAGATCTGAAAGCTATTATGGAAGCATAGTAGTAAGAGAGATGGCTCAGCAGTAGTTGGAGAATAGAGGATATGCTGACGAATAGCATGATTAAGCAAAGAGATCTGTATTTTATTGATTGGAAATAGTGGGAAAGTAGGAATCAGGACGGAAGCAAAATCTTGCAGGCTCTAGGATACTTAGTGGTGGTGGGGGTAAAAGTTGGTATAAAGTAAGTAGGAAGGAAACATTTTCCACGAGGGAAGAAAGTTAAGTGATCTGCAGCTGTACTATACACATCTCCTAACTCTAAAGAATACTTTTTTTTAGACAACTGAAACAAATATAGATATGATCAACTAGCATGTTGTTTATATACTGAGTAATTGATGCTGTTAACTGCACTTCATTTATATTTAAAGAAACATTGAAAAAAACAATAAGCTGATCATAGGAAATTCAACAAATGAATAATTTCCAAGATGAAAATGATTTGTCACCATTTTCATAGCAAATGTAAATAACCAACATTTATTGACATGATTTGTCTTCCTGTCATATATAATTTCAAATTTTATAGTGTCGGATGCAAAAAACTATGTTATTTGTCAATCAGTTTTGTTGATAAGCACCACCCCTTGAAAATTTTCTTAAAGTTGAAAACTTCTAACATGGCATCATGAAAGATTGAACCCACAATGCCTCACTATCTACATTTGTGTATAGGGTACTATTTTTTCAGGCTATGTGTAACAACAGGGAATTCTTATGTCCTAGTAAGATATACGGTCAGTTATTCCTTACAAGTGAAACACATCTACAATGAAACTTAATGCATGGTATTTATTAGTGAAACCGTAATATAAATAATAATATATATATTATCATAATATAAATAAGCAGCTATTCCTTTAACATAGTATTCTTTTTGATTACCCAGAATGCCTGGCTAGTGTATGTAAATCATTGCCAGTGGCATTATTTTATGGATGGGGTCATAAGAAAAAACTGAATTGACAGCAAAACGAATACATCAAAAACCATGTCATAAGCTTTGTTTCGTTTCCAAAACCACTTGCAGGTTTAACATTAGGAGCATATTCACAAATGAAATTAACTGTAAAATACAGCTGAATGAGAAATGTAACAATACACTTTAACAAAGGAAAACAAATGAGAGGCTATGCTAATTAATGACAATGAGGTCTTTTTTGAAAACACATATAAAATTCACTGATTCATTCAAACCTGCTAGATGACAAGCATTTAATAATAATTGCCATTCATATTTTTATACTCAAGTTTATTGCCTCTTTTACCCCCATCTAATGCATGGTATTCATGATCTATCATATTTTAATAAATATATTTCATATCTACTGCATACTTCTGCATGTTTATGTAATGCATTGAAAGTGTCAAATTCCAAAACATTGGTGTAGTGAGATCAAACAGCCTCCATTATCCTGGTCTCACTACACTGACTTGTAAAATCTAAACCACTCTTTGGAATGACATCATGCCAGGGTGGGGAGTAAGATTCATCAAATTCAGTAGCTTGCAATGAAAATGGTATTGAACTGAATGGGACCTGCTGCACCAAGACATTTTGCTCTGTTTTCTAGTTGAGATCTGCAGCCCTTCTAGTCTCTGTTCATATTCCCCCTACCCCATGGATTTTTTCTGGTAGCTTTCTTTTGAGTTCCTATTAGCAGTCTGATATCCTTTTCCTTGTGTGACCCTCCAGAGCTAGAAGTAGTAATCAGGGTGTGGTCTGGTCAAAGCCCTGAGGAGAAAGCACATTACTTTATTCATTGTAGAATCTATCCCTGAGGATCGATCGTGCATTCTGGTTGCAATCACTGCTCACTAACTCTGTGCTCAGTGGGTTAATCCAAGTGTGATCAATACCACTGATCCTTTGGGAAAAAACTGAAGTCAGTTCCACATGCTCCCAGCTAATACTTCATACCTTAGCTGGTGTGCACCAACTGCACTGCTTGTTTGCACTGAATTTTCAATGTCAGCCTTCGGCTGATTTCTTCATTATTTTCACGTCTTTCACTACACTCTTTCCCATGCTTCACTTCTGTATATCCTTCTGTGCTTTCGACAAACACACAAATCCTGTTGTCTTTTCAGTTCCTTCAGATTTCTCCAAAACAAAATTGTGAGGAATGCTGGACTTAGCACCCCCACCCCCTTTGTAACCCACTTCTCATTTTCCTAATACTAGGCATTGTTTCTCTCACTATAACACTCTACATACTACTGCTGGCAATATCTCCAACCCCTCCCCCAATGTTTGTGTCCCCTCCTGAGTTTGGTGGAAGTTCAGACTGACTATATCTACCTATATTCCCATGGCAAGTTCTCCTGTTACCCACTAACAGAATTGGATGAAGATTGACTGACAGCTTCTTCTGAACGTGAACCTTTTTAGTTGGTGTCCTGAAGATTTTTATTTTCTTGCAATACTACTAGCTTTTTCTTTTGGATTTTCTACATGACTTTCACCTGTCACTGCTGTTAAGCTACCAGGTCTGTTGTTCCCTAATTTTTATGACCCCCTCCACAGAAGAAGGGCACCACACCTGCTGTCATCCAGTCCTCTAGAACTTCTGCACTATCTGGCCATCTGTTGAAGATTACCAACAATGAGCCTGCCTAGACTCTGTCCAGCCAATCTGGACTTTGTGCCTTATCCTCCCTAACAGCAGCAGCCGGTTCCCTCTAAACCTCATTCCTCTATATTTGGGTGTTTTCACCATTCTCTCTTTTCTGCCCTATCGCACTTAAAGCACATCAGTCTCCCCTTGTTTTTCATTGTGAAGACCAAAACAGAGTATTAACTCATTACCTCGGTTTTTCCCAGACATCTGTGTCTCCCTTCCATTTTTTCTCAACCCAGACAATTCTCTTCCTCCATTTTTACTCAACCCAGACAATTCTCTTTCTCCATTTTTACTCAACCCAGACAATTCTCTTCCTCCATTTTTACTCAACCCAGACAATTATCTTCCTTCTTCCCTTCCTTGTTTTGCTATATATCTATAAAAGTATTTGTTACCCTTCTTGATCCCTTCTTGTTCTGGCTTTTCCCAGTTAGGGGGTCACCACAGAGGATCACCTGTCTACTCATGATTGGCAGTAGAGTTTTACAGTGTCGATTTGCCAGCCCGGCACCCAACCTTCCACCGAAGGCACACACACTCATGCCTAGGGCCAGTTTAGAGTGTCCAGTCCACCTACATCATGTCTTTGGGAGGAAACTGGAGCAGCCGGAGGAAACCCACATGACCACAGGGTGAACATGCAGACTCCACACAGAAAGCCCCCCAGCTGAGGATCGAAGCAGAGAACCTCTTGCTGTGAGGTGACAACACTAACCGCTGCACCAGCCATACCCTTCAGCTGTCCCTGATTTTCAGGGAACGTCCCTGAAAATCAGGGACAGCTGAGGGGTATGGCTGGGAGTCCTACTATCCTAGTAGCAGGTAATTACATTCCATAATGTGCCAAGATAATGATGTTCATTAATTATCTATCAGACTACACTTACTTGTGAACACAGTGGGCCCACTGAGTCTGGCTAAAGGTGTCTTGCTGCAGAGCTCACCTTTTATGGCAGACCTTTTGCCTGCAGTACCTGGGCTGCTGTACATGTAGAACTGCATTGTCAAGATGTTCTACACATCAGTGCCATCTACAGGGCAGATGAGAGAAAGCAAGTATGGCAGCCTGCATGGCTATCATGCTTGCATTCTCCCTTTCTGAAGAAGGGAATGGGCATGCTGGGTCATTAGCCCATACCATCTGTTTTTTTTTTTTTAACTTGGAAGTCTGCAGGTTATCCCCATTGAGGTTTGAGGATGTCTTACTTACTACCCACCCAGACAAGTGTGTGGTTCTTGGCCTACCCTCCATGTCTCTCAGAAGGTGCAGTAACTTCTACAAGGAATAGGTACTGTCAGTTTGGCTTCTGACCAGGTACTGCCTACTCCTTCTAATCCCACACATGGGTAGAGCAGCTGCTTCAGTCTCTGCCTTTTGAATTCTGTGGGCTACTCCATTACTTTAGCTTTGTACAGCAAACAATAATGAGTTTTGGTCAATACAGTAAACCTAATTCCATCTCCCTTTTTGGACTCAGGTGCAAGGCTCCTGCAGTCACATTCATTATCACTGAATGGTGACTGCCAGAGCCCTAGAATTTGGGCTTGTGCATGGAGTAATTGTTTGACATAGCATGTCTGAGGCTCTTTTAGGATCTGTTGTGATGTGTGTCCTCTACTTTTTTTTCTACACTACAAAGTAAAATGATGTTTTTATGCATGTTTTAAAAAGTTATGTGTTTATTTTCCTGCATAAATATGTGCTGACAACTAACAAGGCTTTTCTACAGTCTAAGCACTTACATTCTGTACATTGGTAAGGGAGGATAGTGTACAATCCTAAATCATCTGAGTTGTCCCATGAAATCAATCCTAAATCATTAGAGTTTTCCCATGAAATCAATGGGCCATATTGCTGAAGCAACAGCTTGACTTGTATTTGGTACTTTTTACTGCAGGCAGTACCTGGTGAGAAGTCAGAATGCCTGTAGTACCAGGTTACATATACAGACTTGGTTGTATTGCAGGATGGGACCCATATGGGAGATGAGGAACACTTTTGTACACACCTATACGTTGTGGGAACCATTTAAGTCCATCAATGGGGACAGTTTGCAAAGACTTTTAAGATTAAAAATAGATTGAATTCCCTGGTGGCTTACTACCCCTATGTGTCTATGCCCTGTCCTGGATGGAAAGAATACAAGCATGATGGCCACATTGACTTATTTGCCTTCATTTTCCAACCAGAAAATAGGTCAACCTGCTGATTAGGATGACCTCATAGCTGTGGAGCGCTAGATGTATGACAGACTCTGTACCACAAGGAGGCTCATTGCTTGCAATACCATGTTTGCCATGCACTTGAAGCTGTGGACCAGGGCAATTTCAACAGGTAAATTGCATTTGTTTGTTTATTTATTTGTCTAAAATTCACACAAAGCTTGATATAGGTAATGAAATTCATTAGTATAGCATGTTAGACAATCTCATTACTTGCTTGTAGTGTAGCTAGTGAGACTCCAAACTATTCAGTATCTTGTCATTCCTAGATTCTGACTTGGGTGTACCCTGCCCTCTTAATGATGTTATTGCTGGGATTAGACCAGAAAATAAAGTCAGTGTAGAGAGGGCAGGATGTCAGAGGCTCTGTACACCACTATTGTGAACATTTTGCTCCATAACTGAATATCTCTAAAAAGTTATCTATTAATAACAAATGCTGTTACTGTGATCACAAGTAATTAATTCATTCATATACTACTTTACTTCAGAAAAAAGTCCTTAACTCCATAAAGGTAAGGTATATTCTAAAAGAGTATATAGCAAAACATAGTGTACAACAGTCAATCCTTTATTAAAATGGTGATAAAGGTCAAAATACAAAACTGTATTGTATGCAATGCAATCAAATTACCAAAACTTAAAATAGCTTCTAGAACATAGTTGGTGAACTTCAGCAATGTGACATTAATAACACAGACAAGTACTCAGTGGTCTGAAGAATGTTATGAATATTCTGTTCTCCTTTACTGAAGCATATTGGCCACTTTCAGAAGCACCTTTGCTTTGCAACTAATTTATTTTCCAGTTGCATTACTCGCCTTATAGTTGCAATGGATTTTGCAAAAATGAAGATTAGAGTCTATTGTTTGATTTCTCAGTTTCACTGTTTACTCAGTTGTTATAACCCCTTCAATAAAATTATGTCATGGTAGATTAGGCAGCAAAGCATTAAGGGTAAACAAAATCAACTTACCTATTTAAAGAAGGAGACCCTTGCATTGTGGCATGATTACTACATAACCATGGGTTAATTTTCAGTTTGATTTGCCCCACCCACAAGAACTAGTTGATAACTTCTCATTGAAGGAATCAAAAAACTACTACTGATACGTTTAACATGGGAGTACAGTAACCTATACATTCATGTATACAGTGAAGCATTGTGGGTTCGGCCTTTCATGATGTCATTTTTAGGGATTTTCAGCTCAAGAAAAATCTGAGGGGGGGATCCTTATAAGAAAATGCAAAAATACACAGTTTCTATAACAAAACTGTTTACTTTAATGTTGTATATATGGTAAGGGGCTTATAGCCAACACCAATGGTTCATTCAAATAAAAATTCCGGGGGGGGGTCCTTATAAAAAATGCAAAAATACACATTTTCTATAACAAAACTGTTTACTTTAATGTTGTATATATGGTAAGGGGGTTATAGCCAACACCAATGGTTCATTCAAATAAAAATTCCGGGGGGGGGGTCCTTATAAAAAATGCAAAAATACACAGTTTCTATAACAAAACTGTTACTTTAATGTTGTATATATGGTAAGGGGGTTATAGCCAACACCAATGGTTCATTCAAAAAAAAAATCCGGGGGGGGTCCTTATAAAAAAATGCAAAAATACACACTTTCTATAACAAAACTGTTACTTTAATGTTGTATATATGGTAAGGGGCTTATAGCCAACACCAATGGTTCATTTGCACTTGCTTCAGAATATGGCCAATACAGTTTGTGTCCACCATAAAGTAATATGCCAGAATAATTGGAAATCTATTGCATGTCATTTCATTTTACTTTAGGAAAACTACTGTAATACTAAATGTTGTGTTGCTTTGCACAATCATTTTAAAATACTCCTAATTCTGTTATTGTAAATTATATTGCAAACTGTCATCCATGCTGAGCATTCAATCTCAACACATACATGACATTTTATTTATCTGTTAGGTACTTGCTCCTTTAAGAAATGTCTGACTCTGCCAGTATAATCTTCGCATTGAAATGAAACTTGGAATACCCCCAAAGTATTATGTACTATTTCTGACATAGTAGCAACACAATACACATCTGTATTAATGCTTACAAATGCAGCAAAATGCTACATAAATGTAAGAACAAAACAGACCATCTCTGCCCATTAAGCAGCCATGCTGTACATATACTGCAGGTATACATGCATATCATTCCTGATCTACTTCAGAAAATGTAAAGTGTATACTATGCATAATGGTATTTGCTACAGTAATGTATCTCTGTATAGTATTTTGTTGGTATAGGCATACCGTGTCTATAAAATATGTGTAATTCATGATGTGTCATTCTGATGGTATGTGTATGCAGTGCTATGATGTGTCAATCATATGAAACTAGTCATGTGTGAATATGTGCATGCATATTAGACAAGGACATGTGTCCCATGAACATGACACAGTTATATCACACAGTAACAGTAACTCAGTATTGACACTTACAGTTTACAAAACTAACATATAACCACTAATAATATAATAGCTAGTAATGTGAAGGTGTCACTGCAGTTAACATATCAACTGTAGCAAATATATGCAGTCACACATTACGTATGCATGTAAGCACATTTCAACACATGGTAGGCAATATATATAACCATTGATGACGATGTAAAATACTGTCCGTGTACAGCACATGTACACACAACAGCCACTGTAAAGCATGTGTACAGGGTAGGAGGAGTGCCACTAAGGAGATTACTATAGGTGCATGCCAAACATTTCTATGTATGCATGCATGCCAAAACACATCATAAAACATAAACAAAGTGCTGAATACAATCAGCTAAGTATTGGTACCTTTGAATCATGATAACGGGGTCTCTCTTGGCTCAGGTCTTCATGAAGGTGTTGCACAGATGTGTGCAACTCCTTTACATAACATAGTAATCAACAGCAGCAAATCTGTCACTCGTGTGGGTACATCCCTACTCATAACCAAATTACTGATCTACAAATATACTTAGTTATACAAATACACTGCAACACCTCTCAGGGCCATTAAAGCATAGTGCAGCATTTAGGACTCAAAGACCATAATGTGCACAGATATGACATAATCTGAAAAGTAGACAAAAGGAGATGTGCAACATGTATTAACATGGTGCAGACACAGGTGTTCATGATGCTGCCATGGAAAACACTAGATCATGTAATGCCCGATGGTACTATGTTTTGTCAAAAAGCATGATGTTATTTGTGCAACTGATAAACCTACAGATTTAACAGTTTACATACTGTAGAAACCAGTTGACTACAGGAATGTGGACTATGCAAAAGACACTTACAATGTGTGCAGCTGTGTTGAAAAACTGTAGAATTGGAACACACAAGTGATTAGCATGCTCACACACATTTATACTCATGTGTATACCATCTATAGTTGATATTTGGCATTATCTACTTCACCTGAATGCACAGATATGTGGAATATGTCAAAGAGCAGTGATGCACAAACCACAGTTTTGAACAAATGTGTAGGATGTGTATGCACCTCAACACGGGCTACAGGACAGAGTGGAGAAAAGCTGAGTAAACAATGAAACTAAAAACTCAAACACAATATAATCATTATTTTTTGCAATGGCCAATCTGTCAATATTGTACAGAGACATCTGAAGAGCAAACCAATAGGGTGTTCTCCAGATGTGCCAGTGACCCATCATACAGATTCAGATTCACACCAAATATGGAGGAAAACACTCATAACTTAACAGTTCATAGTAACATAGGTAAATAAAGCTGAATGAAAATGCAAGGGCAAACTGGGATGTGATTTAATGGGTTTTCTTACATTGTGAGAGACACTGCAGAGATGAACCAACACCTTTACAACATTGGAATTATAGAGGTAAAAATCCTACTGATGATGGGTTGTACATGTGATTATCAGACAGACGATAATCCATAGTATATATGTTGTAACAATGCCATCATTGGCCATAGTAGCCAGCCGCACAGAAGCAATAGAGAGGCATGTATAAGTGGTAGCTCCGTACCACAGTACAAATAAAAGGACGTCACCTTTGTAGCCCTACAAACATGGTTGTACATTCTCTAGCACTATGTAAGAATGCTAACAAGGCTGAACATAAACGTTGCTCCATGACAATGCCATAACCTGTACACAAACTGTGTTCAGCAAGTGAAATAACACTGTTGCATGTGCTTCAACAGGTACAAAGTAGAAACAGGTCACAAGGCAAGGGATATACATACGTACATACATACATGCAAATATTGCAAGCATGGACATTAATGACCTTTTAGCCTGCCAATATACCAGAACAGTTATTCCCGTAATAAGTGTCCAAGCTGTTTTTAAAAATATCTAAACTAGTGCTTGTTTTAATGTAATTTAGTAGTCTGTTGCATGCATCAGCATCTCTCTCAGAGTATCAATTAATACACTTCTCATTCCTATAGAATCTTCTACATAGGTTGTCTGATAATTATCTACTACTTTTTGATAACTCCAAGCATTCCCAGATGTAGTTGTCACAAAACGCCCTATATACCTGAATAAGATCTCCTCTTAGATATCTGTATAAGACACTGTACAAGTGCAAATATTTTAGTCTTTCATAATAACAAAGTTTCACATCCATGGATGCCCTTCATCATTTCTGATTTCTTAGACTTTATAAGTCTTTTTATACAACTTATAGTTCTATAACTATCATTAACCACACAGTTGAAATGATTAGAAAGTTGTATCTATCCATATACCCTTGTCCTTGATCTACTGTTTCAATCACTGTGTGCTGATTTAAATATTCTCCTTTCAAACTAGATCTCTGAAATCTCACATGCTTAACTTTTGGTGTATTTATCAGCATAGTATTCTCCTGTGCCCAAATGGTGAATTTAGTCAAGTTGTCACCTCAAATGAAAAGCATAGATCCAAATGATACAATACAAGCAAATACTGGCCTAAGGCAGAGCCCTGTGGCACACCCTAGCTGTAACCCAGAATTTCAACTATCCACTTTGTGTATGATACTTGCCATGTGCTATTTGTAATTTGTGCAGCTACCCCGATTATAAAGAGAACATCGATACCTAGTTGTTCTAATTTATTGATCAGTGTTTCATGCATGACCCTATCAAACACTGAAGTTAAATCTATACAAATTACATTGCAGCCATTTTTTTTATTTATAGTTGCTGTTATATTATTATAGAACTTCATGTTACAGGTGGTTATAGATCTATTTTCAACATATGCATGCTGATAAATAGTTTCAAGTCCCAACTTTTCCAGTTCTGATAATAATTTATCCAATATAATCTTCTCCATTATTTTCCACAACACAAAAGTAAACTTATGGGTATGACTCTGGGTTTTGCACTGCTCCCCTTTCCCCTTAAAGGTATATTTAACAAGTGTAATGTCTCCTGTCTTAAGGGAATCTCCCCATATTTAAATGACCTACTGAATAGCAGATATAATGGTACTGTATGTTCATACTGAAGTTTCCCCACATCATTATTACTAGCTCAGTCTCCTCCCTGTGTTTTGCTTGGAACCAGTTTGTGTAGATTTTTTTCTATATAACCTAATTTGATTTCAGCATCTGAGCTTACCTGAATATTATTAGGGCAATTTATCACCCCCTTTGTGCAGCAAAACTGCTTTGCATAATAATTTGTAAATATATCTACAAATTGTTGTGTCTGAGAATAAATTTTAAAATCTAACAATTTGTATGTCTTTACTTCTTAACACATCTTAAGTATCTATAAAATGGTTTCCTATTATGCTCAATATCTTTATATAAATTTTCTTGACCTTGTCTTGCACTATGTTTATTGTCTGTCCAGCCTGTTTAGTTCAGTTTTCAAAGTCAGTTTGACCTATTTTTCATTTCTTATATCTTTTGTCTTTCACATTAATCAATTATCCTGTTCTTATTGAAATATATCCTCCTGGCATTGCGTGCCTAGATATGTAAGTTAATCCTTTTTTTTTTGTATTCAAAAAATTTATTTTCAAAATCTGTCACATTCCTTCTGCAGTTTTTCACCGAACACATCAGCCTAATTAGTTTTCCACAGTGACTGTTTTGCTTCTATATAATCTGTAATTAACCTTCTGTGCATTGGTTTAGATTTTAGTTTGGCAGAATTATCTAGCAACAAATTAACCTTTATAATCCTATGATCACTGCAAATCAATGGTGGCAAAACTTGACATGAAGTAGCAGTAATTTCTGTAGGAACACAAACGATGTTTAGTATGTTCCATTCCCTGATAGGCTTTTCCTGAACATTTGATGCAAATAATCTCCTTACTAATATTGTTGAATCAATATTATTCCAGTCTGTTTCTGGTAAATTTAAGTCCCCACTATTACTCTTTTATTCTGTGTTTCATGTGAGAAATATATGAATTCCTCTAGGTCATCAGCACTTGATTTTGCTGGAATATAGACTACAGCAATTCCTGTATGTTCCAGGACTGGCTTTATTACCATAGTTACACATTGTAAAGTATTGGTGCTATCATTGAACATGTAATTATCAAAGCTTTCATAATAATATTTAATTCCTATCATAACACCTCCATCTGACTTTTTTGTTAGAATGTCTGCTACAGTAAAAACATTTATGCTCTGATAAAACTGCTTCCCAGACATTATTCTTTAACCAAGTTTCACAAACTATAACAACATCAGTGTTGTGGGAACACAGCAAATTTTCCTTTAGAAAAAGACAACGTTATCACTAATGCTCCCAACATTAACAACCATCACAGAGACATCAGATGTTGCTGTCTGTGAACTGTTTAGTTTTTGACCTGGCAAAATTCCCGTGCTGTGCTTGTCAAAATATTGCAATATACCTGCTACAAAAATTCTCTTCCCTGATCTTCACAAGTGTATGCCATCCTGTCTGAACACGTGTGCCCAAAATTAGGTCTGCATGCTCTCCACATTTCAATTTTTTTAAAACGGGCCAGTTTTTTCATGTATTTATTTATCCCTCAAAAAGTCTTTTCATTCACAGTGACCTGACTCTCCTTTCTATATCTGATTTGTGAAAAATATGTTCTACAGTTGTATAAGCTATGCTAAGAGGGCAATAAGTTCCTTACTAACAGTCAGAGAGTCATTGCAGACAACATTATTTGTATCAACATGAATAAAAACAGATCCAAACGTCCTTACATTAAGACAGTATTTGATGTTCATCATCTTCTCTGCAAATGTAAGTATCACTTCCTCTAATAATTGAATATCCAGTTCCAAGAATATATTTTCTTACCTGAGCTGAAGAATCTTCAACTTCTAATTCGGTAACAAATGGTCTCCATAACAGATGCTGCATGATCCAGTGTGCTATCCATCTGATCCAAGGACTCACACATATGGTCCATGCAGTCTCGTACATCAGAATGTATAACATACAGTACTCTGACTATCAATTCTGAGGCCCTGGTGGAAGTTGCTTTTGTCTCCATGACAGTCCTACACATATGTTGAATGGTACCTACTGAACACACCAACATTGGGGGGAGGGCAGAAAGCATGCTTCCTTTGAACATCTCCACCAACACCCCCTCTGTGGTACTCCATCCCCACGGTGGTTAGTAAGAGATAAAACCAGCTCTGCAACTCAGGTAACCACACTACCTTGATCAACTGGGTTCCTATTAGATCATCGAAGACACATAATTTCAAATGTGTCTTTGCCAAACTTAAAGTAATGAAAACCGAAAACACCGAAGGTGCATATGAGCGATTTCTTTCCCTGGGAAAGAAATTGCTTGCCCGCCTCCGATAGTTTGCTGTTTTGTAAACTGTAGTGCAATCTTGGAGTTGGTATATTTAGTTAGGGGGTGTGTGGGGCACAAACCCCCATGCTAGGGGGTGTTGGGGGTGAAGCTCCCCAATTTGTTTTGTGTGTAGTGATATATATATTTTTTTGGACAAGCAATTTCTTTCCCAGGGAAAGAAATCGCTGATATATAGTTTTGCTGTTTTCAGTTTTCATTTATATGGGTTCAATGAAAATGCATTCGAAGTAATACATCTTTGACGTTGTGATATAGACCCTGATCAACTATGCCCCCCTCAACCTGTCCAATCTCAGATCATTCTGTGACATGGGTATGTGAAGGCATGCTGACTGTGTTCAGACTCTGTGGAGAGGATACGGTACCCACCCACATCATCTATGTAAGACATAGCATCTGCAACTACACACTGTGCCTCTTCATCACTGCCATCATCTTTTGAGTCTACCATATAAATCCAAACTAGGTGGGGGGCTACACCCTCCACACACCCCCTAACTATATATATATATATATATATATATATATATATATATATATATATATATATATATAAAGAGGGAAGAGGATTTTACAGGTATTTATTAGATGTCCATATTCATATAGTATCCTTTTAACAAGTTTTAATGATGATCCTGGTATAACTATTTGTTTTCTGCCCAGTTTAGATCAGTGTCTGAGCACACAGCCCTGTTGATTTGTCAGATGGCCCTTTTTTACTTTAGCACAGGGATATGGCACCTAAACCATTAGTGCCACGTAAACCTGCATTTTCAGATGCTGAGAATAAGGTATAGTCCAAGCCCTCTGTCTACATAGCTCATGCATCTTAGCTAAAATGTTAAATGACAGGTCATTTTTTGACTGTGTCTGGTGGCAAGAGGTGTTGGCAGTATGAATACTGTTAGTGGCCATAGCCAGAACTAAATAGGTGCCAGATTTCATGCCAGTTACAAGATTAAAAATGCAACCAGCAGAGCCATGGCTATTGCAAGGCAATGGAGAGCAACTGCTGGTGGGCCTGCTACTGAGTCATCACTCACAGTGATGGAGGCATTCCCATTGATTGCAAGGGATCCAGGCATGTCAGAACTTCAAAAGTTAGAAATGTGTTAATATCCTCAGAGAAACATTTCCATAAACCAATGAAATAAAAGTAGAGGATCATTGAAATAGCCAAGTGTTATATGTTTATTACAAACACAACTGTGCAAAGTTCAGAAATAATTCAATTTGCTTGGATAGCTTACTAGAATCATACTGTAAGCAGTACTATTAAAGAACAACACAACTTGATGAGAATTCTTAGACATTTATCTTAAAAAATGTAAATGCAGCAAGTCTAATCAGTCAAACAGCAGTATTTTGGTTTTGAAGCACTTGAGAAATTGAAGTTCCTTAGGCCCCTGCGGTGCTTATATCTCGTAGATTAACTCTTCTGTACACATGGGATATGTAAATCCGGTATTAGATCATTATCGTTATTGAATCATTCAATCTTCTTGAGGTGCTGGGCAGGTAAATGTAGTACGAAGACTTACATGATGCTGTGCACACACCCCATAAGCCCAAGAGCAAGTATTCAGAAGTGTAGCTAGCTAATTTATTTACTTAACATTTGTTGACCAGGAAAGTCCAATTAGGACAGAGACTATTTTCAGTGGAGTCCTGGGGAGAAACATTCCAGATGCATGTCTTTGGAATATGGGAGGAAACTGCAGTACCCATAAGAAACCCACAAGAATGTAGGGAGGACATGCAGACTGCACACAGAAGGCACCCCAGTAGAGAATCAAACCTGTGAACCTCTTGCTGTGAGACAACAACTTTAACCGCTGCACCACTGCATGACCACTGACTAATGCCTTGCAAGTCTGTTTCATTAGTAGTCGTTCTAGGACTAATGACAGCTCCTCATGGTGTCCTGCAGAGTTCTACAAGCAGCAGAGAGTGAAAGAGTGACTTTCCTGGATTTATAAGTATTTTTTCTGGCTTTCGCTTAAAGTACTGCATCTCAACTGCATTTCGCTTAAAAAACAGCTCTGCATATTGTTTTTACTGTTCTTGTGTTGAATATACTGTTAGCACTTTAAAAAGTTATTTTTTGTTTAATTTAATTGTTAGGCTAACACACTAAAGTGCGCTAGCCGTTTTATAGCATTTACTGTTTGTTACTGTATCTTTTCTCCCTTCTCTGTGAAAAAAGAAAAAAAAAAAAAATCCTTGTTTTCCCGCTTTTCTGAACTAGAATAGTCCAGTTATCAGATTTTGCTGATCTCTGGGCTTTGTCTTAGTTCCTGTGCTATCCATACCCTTATTTGGATAAGAGGAAGCTTCTTTGTTCACCAGTGGGAGTGGGGAGCACTGAGCAACCTATTTGTCCCTAGAGGATTGGTTCCAGCCCAGCAACTTGTAGTTTATTGGCCATTTTGGGTCAATTCCTGGCTCTTTTCAACCCCTGCTATAAAGCCCGCTTTTGCGTGCTTTTTTACTTGTAAAAGACTCAGCACAGCTCCTCGTGGTGTCCTGCAGAGTTCTACAAGCAGCAGAGAGTGAAAGAGTGACTTTCCTGGATTTATAAGTATTTTTTCTGGCTTTCGCTTAAAGTACTGCATCTCGACTGCATTTTGCTTAAAAACAGCTCTGCATATTGTTTTTACTGTTCTTGTGTTGAATATACTGTTAGCACTTTAAAAAGTTATTTTTTGTTTAATTTAATTGTTAGGCTAACACACTAAAGTGTGCTAGCTGTTTTATAGCATTTACTGTTTGTTACTGTATCTTTTCTCCCTTCTCTGTGAAAAAAAGAAAAAAAACAAAAAAAATCCTTGTTTTCCCGCTTTTCTGAACTAGAATAGTCCAGTCTTCAGATTTTGCTGATCTCTGGGCTTTGTCTTGGTTCCTGTGCTATCCATACCTTATTTGGATAAGAGGAAGCTTCTTTGTTCACCAGTGGGAGTGGGGAGCACTGAGCAACCTATTTGTCCCTAGAGGATTGGTTCCAGCCCAGCAACTTGTAGTTTATTGGCCATTTTGGGTCAATTCCTGGCTCTTTTCAACCCCCTGCTATAAAGCCCGCTTTTGCATGCTTTTTACTTGTAACAGACTCAGCACAGCTCCTCGTGGTGTCCTGCAGAGTTCTACAAGCAGCAGAGAGTGAAAGAGTGACTTTCCTGGATTTATAAGTATTTTTTCTGTTTTTCGCTTAAAGTACTGCATCTCGACTGCATTTCGCTTAAAAAACAGCTCTGCATATTGTTTTTACTGTTCTTGTGTTGAATTTATACTGTTAGCACTTTAAAAAGTTATTTTTGTTTAATTTAATTGTTAGGCTAACACACTAAAGTACGCTAGCTGTTTTATAGCATTTACTGTTTGTTACTGTATCTTTTTCTCCCTTCTCTGTGAAAAAAGAAAAAAAAAATATCCTTGTTTTCCCGCTTTTCTGAACTAGAATAGTCCAGTCTTCAGATTTTGCTGATCTCTGGGCTTTGTCTTGGTTCCTGTGCTATCCATACCCTTATTTGGATAAGAGGAAGCTTCTTTGTTCACCAGTGGGAGTGGGGAGCACTGAGCAACCTATTTGTCCCTAGAGGATTGGTTCCAGCCCAGCAACTTGTAGTTTATTGGCCATTTTGGGTCAATTCCTGGCTCTTTTCAACCCCCTGCTATAAAGCCCGCTTTTGCGTGCTTTTTTACTTGTAACAGACTCAGCACAGCTCCTCGTGGTGTCCTGCAGAGTTCTACAAGCAGCAGAGAGTGAAAGAGTGACTTTCCTGGATTTATAAGTATTTTTTCTGGCTTTCGCTTAAAGTACTGCATCTCGACTGCATTTTGCTTAAAAAACAGCTCTGCATATTGTTTTTACTGTTCTTGTGTTGAATTTATACTGTTAGCACTTTAAAAGTTGTTTTTGTTTAATTTAATTGTTAGGCTAACACACTAAAGTGCGCTAGCTGTTTTATAGCATTTACTGTTTGTTACTGTATCTTTTCTCCCTTCTCTGTGAAAAAAGAAAAAAAAAAAAATATCCTTGTTTTCCCGCTTTTCTGAACTAGAATAGTCCAGTCTTCAGATTTTGCTGATCTCTGGGCTTTGTCTTGGTTCCTGTGCTATCCATACCCTTATTTGGATAAGAGGAAGCTTCTTTGTTCACCAGTGGGAGTGGGGAGCACTGAGCAACCTATTTGTCCCTAGAGGATTGGTTCCAGCCCAGCAACTTGTAGTTTATTGGCCATTTTGGGTCAATTCCTGGCTCTTTTCAACCCCCTGCTATAAAGCCCGCTTTTGCGTGCTTTTTTACTTGTAACAGACTCAGCACAGCTCCTCGTGGTGTCCTGCAGAGTTCTACAAGCAGCAGAGAGTGAAAGAGTGACTTTCCTGGATTTATAAGTATTTTTTCTGGCTTTCGCTTAAAGTACTGCATCTCGACTGCATTTCGCTTAAAAAACAGCTCTGCATATTGTTTTACTGTTCTTGTGTTGAATTTATACTGTTAGCACTTCAAAAGTTGTTTTTCTTTAATTTAATTGTTAGGCTAACACACTAAAGTGGCTAGCCGTTTTATAGCATTTACTGTTTGTTACTGTATCTTTTTCTCCCTTCTCTGTGAAAAAAGAAAAAAACAAAAAATATCCTTGTTTTCCCGCTTTTCTGAACTAGAATAGTCCAGTCTTCAGATTTTGCTGATCTCTGGGCTTTGTCTTGGTTCCTGTGCTATCCATACCCTTATTTGGATAAGAGGAAGCTTCTTTGTTCACCAGTGGGAGTGGGGAGCACTGAGCAACCTATTTGTCCCTAGAGGATTGGTTCCAGCCCAGCAACTTGTAGTTTATTGGCCATTTTGGGTCAATTCCTGGCTCTTTTCAACCCCCTGCTGTAAAGCCCGCTTTTGCGCTTTTTTTTACTTGTAACAGACTCAGCACAGCTCCTCGTGGTGTCCTGCAGAGTTCTACAAGCAGCAGAGAGTGAAAGAGTGACTTTCCTGGATTTATAAGTATTTTTTCTGGCTTTCGCTTAAAGTACTGCATCTCGACTGCATTTTGCTTAAAAAACAGCTCTGCATATTGTTTTTACTGTTCTTGTGTTGAATTTATACTGTTAGCACTTTAAAAGTTGTTTTTCTTTAATTTAATTGTTAGGCTAACACACTAAAGTGCGCTAGCTGTTTTATAGCATTTACTGTTTGTTACTGTATCTTTTCTCCCTTCTCTGTGAAAAAAAAAAAAACAAAAAAAATCCTTGTTTTCCCGCTTTTCTGAACTAGAATAGTCCAGTCTTCAGATTTTGCTGATCTCTGGGCTTTGTCTTGGTTCCTGTGCTATCCATACCCTTATTTGGATAAGAGGAAGCTTCTTTGTTCACCAGTGGGAGTGGGGAGCACTGAGCAACCTATTTGTCCCTAGAGGATTGGTTCCAGCCCAGCAACTTGTAGTTTATTGGCCATTTTGGGTCAATTCCTGGCTCTTTTCAACCCCCTGCTATAAAGCCCGCTTTTGCGCGCTTTAGCGCGTTTTAGCGCGAAGTTGCTCATAGAGCAGCATCGGGCAGTGCCGGTTAATAAAGTTTAAACTATTTCTGGCTCCGTAAAGTCTGCTCTTCAATTTTTCCCTTAGAACTGTTCTACTTGCAATCTATACAGCCTATACTCTATCTGAAAAGCTCAGCACTTGCTCCTAAAGCATTTCTTTATACAAGTAAAGCACTCTTAAACAAAAGAAAGTACTTCATTCACCTAAATTCCCTTGAGTACCCATTTCCCTATAGGTCCTTTCTGACTCAGTTACACAGCAATCTTTTTCACTATTTCTAGCATGTCGAGGGTCAGTTGCTAGCATCCTCTCCTGTTCAGCTGGTGAATCTGGGAATCTTGAGGCAATGTTACAATTGCCTCATGTACACAGACAACCCTCTCCTCCTCCCAACAAATACAAATATATGCGAGAGATGCAACTATATAGCCAAACTGGAGGCTGAGCTCCCTCAATTCAGTACTGGCAAGACCAGTCAGGAGGAGAAGGTAACCACGCACACCACAAACCCAGTCTCACATAGAACTATCACAACTGCAAACCAAACACATAAACACACAAAAACATACTGGAGGCTGATTAAAATCTACCAAAACAACAGAGGCCTCCAAAGCAGACACCCAAGCAACCGCCACCTCAAGACATAGCACATGCAACACATAGTTCACAAAGTCAGTGTGCTAAACAGTCACAGCCCTTAAGGCCAAACAACATACCAGAAACACTTGTAATAGGTGACTCCGTAGTCAGACACACTGACGTACCGCTCACCAGACTGAACAAGGAGAGGGTCACAGTAAGCTGCCTGTCGGGAGCTAGAATCCGCCACATAACACAAGCACTCAGGTCACTCCACAGCAAGTACAAATATGACTCAGTCATTGTACATGCCGGTGTGAATGACCTGAGACATACCTCCCTGGACTACATGAAAAGAGACATAGAGGAGCTCTCTGATTATGTAGCCCAGGCTGGTATGACCCTGACCCTGAGCAGCATCTTACCCTCACCAAGAATGATGCCACAGTACAAAGACAAAATGATCAGTTTTAACAATTGGCTTAATTACTGGTGTCATTCTAAGGGGATCCAATGTCTGTCTGCTTGGGATGACATGCTTGACAAGCCACGCTGCTTCGCAAGAGATGGCTTGCACCTGTCACCCCTGGGCTTCCGGATATTGGCCAAGGCTCTTGCCACCCCCATAGTGCCTTTTTTAGGCAAGGCTCAAAGGACAAACCTACCTCCCTAGAAAACACAAGTGGAAAAAAACTAAGGGTAATGCTGCTCAATGCCAGAAGTCTAAACCTCAAGATGCACGCCCTCGAAGCCCTTCTCAGTATGGAGAACATCAATGTCTGTGCAGTGACTGAAACCTGGTTCAAGGCTCCTGAGAGCACCCCAGCACTATCAGGTTTTACCTCATATCATGCTTTCCGGCCCCAAAACTTGGACCGAACCACAAAAGGAGGGGGAGTATCCATATTCATCAAAGATACCCACACCTCCAGGTTAGTGGCAATGCACGAAGCATCGGAGGCCATCCAGGTGCAACTAACCATAGGCAAAACTGCCTTACAGTTTGTAGCATGCTACAGACCACCCTCTCAAACTCAGGAACCCCACACAGCCTTCCTGAAGACACTAGAGAGTATGAATGTCTCTCCAAATACCATCATACTGGGAGACTTCAACTACCCAAACATAGACTGGGAACATTACTCAAGCCCCAACACCCTAGCCCAAAGGTTCCTAGAATTCATAAACTCAAATGCAATGGAACAACTGGTCACCATTCCCACAAGAGGAGACAATATACTAGACCTGATCATCACAAACATGGGGACAAAATGCTCCACACCGGAAGTATATCCCTCTTTGGTAAGATCAGACCATAAATTAATCTCACTGGAAATCCACATCCCGCCCCCACCCCCAGCACAAAAGACCACAGTGAAGAACTTCTCAAAGCCAACTTCACACTTCTTAAGACTGAAGTGGTATCCTTCAAGGCCCCTGGGCCAGTGGAAACCACAACCCACACTGCTGAATCCTTTGCAAATGCCTTCTACGGGCACCTTCAAGAATGCATGGATCATGCAATCCCAAATAAAACCAAGACCCATTCCCCAAAGGCAGGCGCCGGTCTGGTGGACCCCAGCCATAAACAAACTCTACAACAGGAGGAGGAAGCTACTACATGACAGAGCAAAATCCCTAAAAGGGAAGGCATCTCTGATCAGTACTAGCAAAAACTACGATCACTCATAAAATCATCCAAGGCCAACTTTGAGAGAAAAATCGCAAAAGACACAAAAGACAATCACAAGGCCTTCTTTAGCTATGTTTGAAACCTGGGTGGAAACTCCCAGATATGCTCAGAGTTAGTCCAAAATGATACAAAATACACTGAACCCACTGACATTGCCAACATTCTGGCAGACAGGTTCAGTGCAAATTTCTCCTCCCTCCCCCAAAAGGAGAAATAACTATCCCAGCAGAGTGTAGCCTCCCTAACATCTCAGATGCCCAGGTGAGAGCTGCCCTCTCTAAAGCTAAAAACACAGCATCAATGGGATCGGACGGTGTCCCGGGCTGTGTGCTACATGAACTCCAAGAGGAACTAAACCCACACATAAGGCTGCTGTTTAATCTTAGCCTTACTACAGGATACGTACCCAAAGAGTGGCGTACGGCGACAGTGGTACTTCTTCACAAAGGCGGTGCTTCTACGGACCCTGGAAATTACCACCCCATAAGCTTGACGAGCCTGGTCTGCAAAGCTATGGAGAAGATCATTATGGAACTCATAAACAAAGACATTGGGGACCTACAGACATTGGATCCTACCCAATTTGGCTTTGTCAAAGGCAGATCCTGCCTTTTGAACTTGATCGACTTTTTTGAAACAGTCACTAAGGCCATTGATGAGGGTAAGGCAGTTCACACAGCCTACCTTGACCTTGCAAAAGCCTTTGACACAATACCCCACTCGGGCATCATAGACAAACTCACCAGCTTAAATGTAAACCCATATGTCACAAGATGGGTTGCAAACTGGCTCAAGGACAGAACCCACAGGGTCAGAGTTGCTGGAGCTATGTCAGACTCTAAGCCAGTCACAAGCGGTGTCCCACAGGGCTCAGTCCTGGGACCCCTCTTGTTCGGCATTTATTTTTCCGAGGTACAGGCTAACATAGGAGGATTGTGGCTGACAAAGTTCGCAGAAGACTGCAAACTGGGCACCATAATTGATACTCCAGCGGACACAAACATCCTTCAGAGAGGCCTCATAGAAACGGATAATTGGTGCCAGAGCCATGGCCTTAAGCTGAATGCCAAAAAATGTATAGTCATACCCTTTGGGAAAAACAAGGTACCCACAAATTACCACATAGGTGGTAATCCATTAAGTACGGAAGAGGTAATCAGGGACCTTGGGACCCAGGTTGACAGTAACCTCTCATTTGACACTCACATTGCCAAAGTGGTTAGGAAGACCTTCTATATTGCCCACCTTATCATGAAGGGTTTCACATCTAGATCAAGAGAGGTCATTGTGCCCCTGTACTCTTCTCTTATCAGGCCAATGATTGAGTACAATGCCCCATTTGGGATGTATCTTACCCGACACCTGCAGCAGTTGGAAAGACCCCAAAAGTTCCTCACCAAGAGGATAATGGGTCTTAAACATATGTCATATGCTGCCCGACTGAAAAAACTCCAGCTCTATTCAGTCACATACCACCTACTCAGAGGTGATCTGTGCCTGACGTACAAGGCCATGTCCAATCCAGAATTAATGGACATGCTCCACCTCAGTAAATCCAAATCCACCAGAGCCACGAGAGCAAGAGACTTAAACCTCAACACAGAAATAAATAGGATGTGCTGGAGGGACAGATTCATAACCCAGAGGCTCCCTACACTCTGGAACAGAATCCCAATCCATGTTAGGCAGAGCCCCTCACTAACTCTATTCAAGAGAAATCTTGACGAGTGGATGGGAGATCGTAGGTTTACCCCGGGGGTCATCTCTGTGTCACTACTAGACAGAGGCACAGTAAACTAAACCCTAAAAGGGCATAGTATTCTCATCCTAAGGGGTGGTGAAAGCCACACACACTCTGGCTAGGCTTATAAATGCCCTAGGGCAGATAGCCTAGTACGAACCTATGAACCTATGAACACTCCTGCTAATGGAAAGTACAATTACAGAGTGTGTCAAAGAGAATAGACTTACAGCGTTACATTTACTGACTTAGAAGATAACCTTTACAACACTTTAATAAAAATATGGTTAAAAGATAACTGTGCCTCTGAACAAAAGGTGTCTGTAAGTCATATCAAGTATATGCAACTTAAACATACAAACAGAAAACTTCAGAATTGTTGCAAATTGTAATGCAGTCATGCAATAAACTCATCAAGAGTGAGTAATGCTCGCAAAAAGGGAAGTACACACTCTTGTATTGCAGACATTTGTATGCACTGCGACATGTTTCAGAAACATAACTCCAAATATTCCATTCAGCAAGACTTCTACTGTGAAACAACAAAGGACACATGTGAACATTGGTGTATTGTTATGTAAATGAAAAATGTTAGAAGTAAAAAGCTGAGTATATGTTCTCCACTTTCTCTACCTCATAATGACAATGGTGATGTGGATAACACTGTTAATCTTGTCAATGTTTCATGACAATTCCATGGTTCCATGGCTCATTTCTAGAGTGTGCACTGGCTGTGTGAAATTATGGGTCCTTACTATCAACATTTTAATGGTATAAAACCACAGAGTTGAGAAATCACCACATTGGTTCTATTTTTTTTTGGCTTCATTTATTGCTTATCACATGAGATTATGCCTCAGTTACATTCAGCAGTAACTATCAGTGGAAAACAGTTAACTTCCTGG
Source organism: Protopterus annectens (assembly GCF_019279795.1). Lineage (NCBI taxonomy): Eukaryota > Metazoa > Chordata > Ceratodontiformes > Protopteridae > Protopterus > Protopterus annectens. Next base: position 712,795,703 of record NC_056731.1, read on the forward strand.
TGAAAAAACTCAAAAATGTAATTTGTCATGCCATCAGTTGTACTAAAGAGATGGTGCACTTTAGTCAGCACTCTGGACAGTACTGAGCGCAGACTATAGACATGTTATGCAATTGTCTTTGTGGGTCAATGTGTTAATGCATTATGTTATGAATAACAGCAAAACTAATGCAGGGTTCAAATCCAGATTACAGATTGTTTTACTGAGAGGGTCAGAATAAATAATTTTAAGTAACTTTTTATTACTAAGTGAACATGAAATACTATTGGCAAGTTACAAAATGAAACTTGCAACTCACCTTTGGTAATGAATGCTTAATAATGTTATTATACTCTGTGAATCATTGTTAAGCATGACAATGATCATAGTTAATTTAGAGTGCACTTGCTTATGCATGGTATTACCAATATTTATTGTGATAATGTAGAACTCATTAGAATTAGCAACATTAGGTGTGAAGGACAGTATGTCATGGAAAGTATTTATGGCTTCTTCTTTAACATGTATTACTGAGAATACTCAAATGAATGCAAAGGAAAATGTTTTACAGGAATAAATAATTGCCTCAAAATATGAGTCCAATAACATAACAGCTCAAGGTACATCAAATACAGGCTTATCAGAATTAAGTCTATCTCCAGTCATGTTCAAATTGTTACACCTCAACCCTACAACTTGAAAATGTTATTTCAACTGTGGTATTCACAGTTCATATGCAGAATACAGCAGTTCAAATACCTTTTTTGTCACTCATTAATTTCCCAGGTACTATCAGTCTCATTTTGTAGAATGTATATCCCACCAAGCCATTCTATCCTAACACAATTTATCTAATAACAGCAGTGAATGAGAACAACATAATTGAAAATGCCATGTCATATTTGTCACAAGAGTATATGTATGATTACCATCCACCGTACCGGAGAGCTTGGCCAGAGATGCCAATATATAATTTCAAATGCAACTCAGACCTCATCATTAAAAAGTATTCACTGTAGAACATGTGTAAATACACCGAGCATCACGCACTACCATGTCTCATTGCCATCTTTCACACCTGAACTGTACTTTGAAGTAATCATACATCAATTCTCTCCCAGACCATTGTTCTGCCTTCTATCAAGCAAATGCAATTGGTGAGGTTGTCCATTATTGTACACAGGTTGGCACATTTAAAATCTGAAATGGATGCCAATTACCTTGCATTTTTCTAATATCCTTTAGAAGACATGGGAGGCAGTGGTAAGGATGGTGCTTCATTTAGAGCCCAAAAGTGGTGTCAGGAGGAGTAGAGGATTTTTGTTGGGTTCCTTGTAAAGTGCTATAACTATAGGGTTTTTCAGCAGGACTATATCAGGTCTCAGTGGAAGGCTGAAGCTTTAAATAATTTGACCAAGGCTGTCACCAGTGCAACTGGCATTCGACTCAATGGTGAACAATATCATCACCATTATAGTGACATGAAAAGAAACAAGCAGGAGCTCAGTCACTGATGGGAGGAATAATTTAGAACTGCTGACACCCTGAGTTGTGTAAGTGCAGTGACCCATCACCAACTAATACAATACCATGTCTTGCCATCACGAAAAGTATGTCATTAACTTTGTTTTTCTTTCTTTTCTTTACAGCTTCTCACTCATATTTGTTATTATTATTATTAGTATTATTTGCAACATAATTCCTGCTGCGACACAAATGACCATCAGCACTAGGAGGTAGACCAGTCACTGGGGATTGGACCTCTATACTTCCACAGGTGAACATGGTGGCACTATGACAGGCAGCACAGACAGACAGCTTTTCTGTGTCCCTGCCTGTCAGCATTGCCTCCACAACTCCTGCACTACCTATTCCAATGGCATCAGGTAGCTCTGCCCTGGGGCCTAAGGCAGTGGTACCCACCATGAGTAGTGTTAATGGGGATGGCAATTTCATCACACATCAGGCACTACCAAGGTAGGTGGAGGATATTATGGAAAGGGGTATTGGTGCCCACATTGGCAGAACTGAGAAAGTCCTTCATCAAATAGCCAATTTGATGCCCCATACTGCAATGCACCAGTGACAGGGGACAGTGATGACAGCTCTGAGAGTGAGGACTATATTCTTACTATACTCATTCTGGATTCAGATTTATCTCTGATTTCCCCTACCTATCCCCAGTCTTACTGTTCCCCAACCTTTTGTGTCAAATACCATCCCTGTCTGCCTTGTATGTCCCACCCCCCAAAAAAATATACACCCCATGCATAGCTCTCCACTTTTCCTATGTGTGTGTCTGACACATTTGATTTGGTCCAATTGACCAAAATACATTATTAAGTTATTATCCACCCCTGATATGGTGACTATCGAAATTCCTCAAATTATTTATACAAATACACAGCTTGTGAAGAAGTGGATAGTATGTGGTTCTCTCACCACAATCCTGCAAATTCCTCTATCCTTCCCTGCATATTTCCCTCTTCTTGCTCCCCCTTTTCACCACTGTCATATCAACCCCTTTTCACACATTTAATCTGGTCACAAATTAGAATCACACACAACACATGTAGCCTGAAATGGCCCATAAAACCAAACCTCAGTCTTGATGCAGAGCATCACACAAATGCAGAGGAACAGCAGAGGTAAATGATGATAAATTACATTTCACACCCTATGGCAAAAACTGAAGATTTTACCTTTGGCCGCACTAGTACAGTTATTGTTATGCTACTGTGCTTAGTTCTGCTGTGCTACAGAAAGAAAGACTGATAGCACTGTGAGGCGACAGTTGTTCTAATATGTATATTCAGTTACAGGATGTAATTCACATCTTATGAGATGTTGAAATTGTCATTACTGTGATGAAGCTTGATGTCTGCATTCTCCTTTGCTTCAATCTTTGGTCACTGCCCATTCAAATATGTGATTTTTACTATTTGAAGTATGAAATCATGTATGGTGTGCTCAAATAATGCCTAGATATGTAGGCTTCTTTTGCATAGTCAAGGGTTCAAATCCAGAAGTATGTCAAACATTATTTAATGTATTTTCATGTTATATGTGGAAATGTTGGATGCACATATTTTAAACCCACCATTATCCTGTTTATGCCTTAATCGTGGTTCTGCTTCCTATGCCTGTTTGATCCCAATTTGAAACACATTATCGTACACATCATCATTATCTTCTTTCGGCTGTTCCTGTTAGGGGTCGCCACAGCGGATCACCTGTTTCCATTTCTTCCTGTCCTCTGCATCTTGCTCTGTCACACCAACCACCTGCATGTCCTCTCTCACCACATCCATAAACCTTATCTTAGGCCTTCCTCTTTTCCTGTTACCTGGCAGCTTCATCCTTAGCATCCTTTTCACAATATACTCAGCATCCCTCCTCAGCACATATCCAAACCAACGTAATCTTGCCTCTCTGGCTTTGTCTCCAAACCTTCCAACATGGGATGACCCTCTAATATGCTTATTCCTAATCCTGTCCACCCTTGTCACACCCAGTGCAAATCTTAACATCTTTAACTCAGCCACATCCAGCTCAAACTCCTGCTTTTTTGTCAATGCCACTGTCTCCAACCCATATAACATAGCTGGTCTCACTACCCTCTTGTAGACCTTCCCTTTCACTCTTACAGGTACTCATCTGTCACAAATCACACCTGACACTCTTTTCCACCCACTCCATCCTGCCTGTACTCTCTTCTTCACCTCTCTTCCACAGTCACCGTTACACTGAACTATTGACCCCAAGTATTTAAACTCATCCACCTTCGCCACCTCTACTCCTTGCATCCTCACCATTCCTCTATCCTCCCTCTCATTCACATACATATATTCTGTCTTAGTCCTGCTGACCTTCATTCCTCTTCTCTCTAGAGCATATCTCCATCTCTCCAGGCTCTCCTCCACCTGTTCCCTACTCTCACTACAGATCACAATGTCATCTGCAAACATCATAGTCCACGGGGACTCCTGTCTGATCTCATCTGTCAACCTGTCCATCACCATTGCCAATAAGAAAGCATGAAAAATTATTATGATGACAAACCTAAAAACAACAAAACACAAAGATGGCCAGAAATGGTCCATAAAAAAATATTTTTGCCTCTCTCCCCTCTCTTCTCCTAACTTTCTCTCTCCCTCTTCTGCTTCATCAGTGTTTGTCCTTAGCATTTGCACAATGCATGGCACTGTGCAGCAACAGTAGCTGATGATAAATTACATTTCATGTCGTATAACAAAAACTAGTGAGTTTCTGCCTTCATCCACATTCATCTCCTGTCTCTTGCACTACTGTGCTTAGCCTCACTGGACTACAGAATGAAAGACTGGTAGCACTATGAAAAAAGCTATTGTCACACATTGAACAGGCTGCAAGGTTGAATGCACACCATATGAGATGTAGCAATTGTCATTACTCTTATGACTTAAGCTATACGCATAGGCTTTTGCTTCATACCATTTTCATTGTCCCTCCATATGTGTGTTTTAACACCTGACATTTGCCTTGCTTTGTGGTGTGATCAGCTAATGATTGTGTCTATATACTATTGGTACAGATTGGTAGACATTTGAATCCAGCATCAGGTTTAAAATTATGAACATTATCATTGTCTCATAAAATTTTGTCTTGAATTATGGATGCATATGTTATTCCACCAACAATATCCAGCTTTATCTTTATATGGTTCATAATTCCAATCCTGCTCATACCTTCCCAGCTAAGGAAAGTATATGACATCAGCTCAAAGCAAGAATTAATGGGGGACAAATTATAAAACATTAGGCACAGGTTAAAAATTATCCTATATACTTAGAAGGTGCTAGGATGAAACATTTAGTATTAGCATGAATTTTCTAATGGAAATCAAGTCTGACATGTACATGTATGTTATCATGAAGTAACTTTAGTACCCAATGTGATAGAAACAAAAAAATGAATACGGAACACTACAGTATGCCTTAAACGTGTATACGAGGACAGTATAAGTATGCCCCTGTAATATCTACACTATGAATACTTTATTGCAATGATAATGGCACATGTGAGCATGATAGCAAAGAAAACGTTAATGTGACATATTTATCTTGAAGTGGTTCAGAATCAGTATTATGTGTCTGTAGTCCTTATTTGCATAAAGCTTGCCATGAAATACCATAGACCACTGTTAATTCCCATTCTAAATTCAAAAACTAAAAAAATTATTATGCATGCATTAATACATTGCCATTGTTTGCACAAATTTGCTTGTCAGCAGTGTACTTCAGTAAGCAATTTTGACAAAAAAAAGAAGTAATGTTAGTGGCTTGTATCATTTGTGAATCTTTTAATGGCTTGCTGCATTCAAAACATAATTTGTTCACTGAGTTACTCTCTAACCACTACATACTGTGAACTATGTTTGCACTCCAGCACATAAGACTTGCAAATGATGTACAGGAGTGTGGGACCATTGGACACATGCTTGCTGAGTGGTATTAAGTAGTGTACTTTCATATGTTTGACATGTATGTTTTGTATTTGCATTGCACATTGAAGAAAGTTTAGGAAATATTGACAGTGACAAACCAACTAATGAAGATTTGCATATGATGATCTTGAGCTGAAAAGACAAGAATGTCTGGGTATCAGATCACTGTTTGACAACTGCTATTATCATTCCCTCATATACATTGTCAATACACCATAATGTGAAATAGCTAAAGATTATTCATACTATCAAAATGTCTATGAATTAAATTACATATTTGTTATCTTTGAAGTATGGAATGAATTGTGATCAACACACTGCTCTTTTGTTCATAGCTAAGCACTAGGCTAACTGCCCTTGTTGACCATGTTAAGCCTAGCCAATTTCCCTTAGTGTACCTCTTGTATGTGAGGTAAACACATTAACCATTATGCCAGTCTCCAAGACATGTTCCTTTTCACCAAAATAATGGGATGTACACAACCTGTATGTGCTATCTTGCACATGTAGTCATATTTCTTCTGTGTTGCTGCTCATTGATAAAATGTACACTAGCTTGTGTACTTATATAGGTGTTCAAATCCAGTACTGACTGACTAGAATGAGTGTGTGTGACTCCAGTACTAAATAAGACTGGTTTCAATCACAAATCTGATGTGAACATTCATGCTATCCCATCAATTTAATTCCCTTTTTGGCCAAACATCTGCTCTACAACACACTGATGTGGTCATTCATTCAAATGTGTGATATATTATTCTTCAGTATTCTTCAGTAGGCAGGGTTCTCCTATGGTGCTGGAGTTTATACAATGTAACTCTAAATTGATTACTCAGATAAGGATGTGTTCAAATCCAGCAATGACTGACTAGTGTGTGTGCCTCTAGAACTGGGTTGAATTATAGATCTGATGTGTACACATCAACTTAGGAGGAATATTTACCCCAGAAGATGGCTTCCTATCATTTTATTTTCCCTTTAGGCAAAGCATCAGCACTGCTGCACACTGATGAGGTAGTCCATTCATATATGATCAGTCTTACACTTGTAATCAAATTTCTTCTATGGCTGTGGCAGCTGACACAATGTAGTCTTGCTTGTGTGCCTTAATTAGGTAAGTGTTCAAATGCAACAATGACTCACTTGTATCAGTATATGTGTATGTCAGAAAATGCTTACAGGCAGGATTTGCTTCCCCAAAAGGAATGCTATGTATTATGACTTTAGGGATGAATTTACATGTATATACATGTGTTTAAAGACAAGAATGGTTTAATCATCAGTTCATTGTGAGTGTCATGCTGCAAATTGGTCACAAAGTGTGACTGGGCCTGTGTTATGATAATTTCTTATGGTTTTGTGGTGGGTACATGATGTTAATGCATTCATTGATGTAATTCCTTATTAGCAATATAATATTACATGCACACCATTTAGGACAAAGCACATTAAGTAATCACTGTTACCAGATAATTTGTTATTTGTCAAAACCTAGTATTAATCTCTATCAAGTTAGCTTTGCCAATATCCACACAATGAAGGTTGTAACCTATGCACAGTGGGTAACAATATTGTTACAGGCCAGTGTACAGCTGTCATGTGTGAAATGTATATTTTCAACAGTTCACTTACTGCTTGTTGTGTGTTTTACCTATTTGTGAGTTATGGTTGTTGTCATGCAGGTATTACTAATGTGTTCAACAAGGCTCACTTTGTGGCAAAATGTGATTTATAGTATGATTATATACTGTATTCAAAACTAAACTTTGGCAGACCATATTTCAATGTGTGTTGTCTGGCAGGTCCAGCAGAAAGAACATACATAATATGATGATCTCACTGTGAAAAATGCTTTATGCACCAATCAGTTTTAAATGACAGGTGAAACAGTTCCCGTGTAGCTGATGTCATTACACTATACTGCTAGCATAAAAATTGTTTTTTGCTTGCACCTTCTAGAGGATAACTATCCAGGTGTGGTCTTCCTATCACATATACTTAGATAATATCCATAGACATATACTGACATTCCTATACCCAACCAAGATGTCAAGGGAATGACTCCACATCACTCATATAACTTGCATATCACTATATGTCACATAACCATGCCCTTCATTTTGCGATTGTGTACATCTCCCATCTGTTGAGTTAGACATCTGTAACCATGCATTTCAGCAGTCTTCTGTGCATGTGTTTTTCAAAGTGTCAGTTATGTATATGTGGCAAGTCATTCTGTACTGCATTACATAAATACATGGAATGCATGAACAGTCTCACTTCCTATAATTCATAACATGCAGATTACCGCCACAACTGATTATTTCCAAAATGATTAACGTTATTTAAAGGATTCTGCAGGTGCACATTAATCTTCGCATTATGCCCCCATTTTTACATGTGTGTAATTTGCTATTACAACTTAATTTTTGTTTTCCTGGCTTTGTATTAGTGAAGTTCCTCACAGGATGCACAGTATCAAGTCCCGTCCAAACCATGCCCTCCCCCAGATTTCTTGATGGCACGGTTAAACTGCTAAATATGAATGCATGTGACAACATGAATATTTAGCTCTCTGTTGAGTGACAGACAACAAGAAGTCCTTAAGCTCTTTTTTCTACAAATCTGTTTGCCTAATGGCTTGCGCAACAAGTATTTTCAGAGTATATGCTGAAGCCCATTTGTGTGCTATGCCTTGGTAACCAGTATCTGCCAAAAGCTTAAGTAGTGAAATTATAAACTGTGTTCACTTCTTCAGACATCTTCCTGATTGAGAAAAAAATGAACTCCATGATTACAGTTTATCAGGATATTTAATGACCATTTCTATGACCCTTGGGACCAGGTCACCTAAATGGTATAGTAATGAAAATAAATAAAAAACAGCGTTTACATCAGCCCTGAAATACTCAACATGGCACACCTGTTATTTAACACAGTTTGGTAGTACTTATTGTCTCATTTAGCCCCATGGCCACCTGCCCATTAACAAATAGGTAGTTTATCCTCAAACTACTAGTGAATATAATTTTTATTTTTTGGTCGTAATGTAGAACTGAAAATGTGTGCAGCTTGACATTACACTAATACAAAGCATGTAGTTTAGTAACACAAGTGATTTCAATGCTTAATTAACAGCGAAAATCATGTCTTAATAAGCTATAATTTAAATAAATCCTGCAGTATGCAATGCACTCTGTAATCACACTTGTTAATTTTCTTTTATCACAGACGGGACACCTTCCGGTAAAACACTGTATGCATATCTCTCAACCTACTAGAGCAAGAAATGTGGACAAAACCAGAAATAATGGGGTGGCAAAGGCCCAACAATAGGGATAGTTTTTAAATATTGCTCTTACAAACTTAGAAAGTTGATTGAGTAACAGGTTTTGCATTAGCATTAATTTTCTGAAGGGTATGAAGTCCGAAAGGAAAATATATGTCATTATTGTCTGAATTCTGTCCTCAATGATTTGCCAATAATTTGCCAGAAATTCAAAATTTTATGAGGAACAGACCAAAAATAGGAGGCAAAAATCTGGACAGTTGAGAGGTATGACTGTATGACATACTACAGGATTACTTAACTGTACAGGTTATTAAGGCGTGATTTTCGTTCTTAATTAACAGTGAAAATCACATGTCCTAATAAAGTATAATGCAAAAGAAATCCTGCGGTATGTAATGCAGTCTGTAATTACATTTGTTCAGTCCTTTCTTGTGTGCAGTTCAACTGTATCAATATACAAGACATACAACCATGCATGATGTGAATCGGAAATTAGCATACATGTCAGTTATCATCTGTTTCCACGCCCATTTTCCCTGTCAGTCATTACAGACATGCCCACTTCTGCACCGAACTGGATGTGAGGTACTTCAGTAATACAAAGCTGTTTTCTTAATACATATAGAGCAAGGAAAAGGCTGAAGTAATTTAATCTGTATGTGTATTGAAGCATAAATTAATTTCTATGACAGTTATTGCCTTTGTTTAGTTTCACACTACATGACAACGCCAGCGAGGTTCCCTAACTGTGCCTGCAGTATATACAATGTCCTCTACCATTTCAGCTTTCCTTGTCAACTGTTATTGTGCCTCGCAACTGTCTCCATTATTTATAAACTTCCCTCAGTTAGTTATACTGTAGCTTTGTTGTCCCTCTCAAGCCTTTCTTAAATGTACTGACCTTGTGGAAAAAATGGTTGATTTATAATTGCTAGTGTTTAATGATAATAATTATAGTTGTAGCCTTTTCGTGTCCGGAAAATGTATGATAAATTCACACGTATCTCCTTCTGTCAACATTTCAGTTTTAAAGTCAAGCAAATATTTCCATCATCATTTCTGCTGCTCTCCCTAATTACAATAAGGGAGGATTGTACATGAATTTATTTACTGATAGCAACCGATTTCTTTCTTATTTTTGAAGTCAAAGATGCCTTTGCTAGTATCGTTCTACCTATGGGTACAAACTTACTGATGATAATGTGCATTGGTCACTTTCAAAAGCATCTTTGCTTTACAACTATTTTCTTTTTATTTATTTTATTCCTCATCTTATAGTTGCAAGGGAATTTGTAAATACAAAAAGAAAGATTATAGAGTGTTTGATTTTTTTATTAGCTTTATTGTTTGTTTATTTTTTCCTAAATCACACATATAAAATGGTGTCACAGTCTTGATTTACATATGACTGTAAAGCATTCAGGGTAAGCAGAAAAACTTATTTATTTAGAGAAGGAGATACTTATTTACATTGTGTTTTTGACTACTGCATAATCATGTGTTTATTTTCAACATGAGGTGTTCCACCTGCAAGAACTGGTTGATAACTTTTCTTTCTTGGAAGTAAAAAATAACTACTGATGTATTCTACATTAATTTAGGAAGTGAGGCATTGTGGGTTTTAGCCTTTTATGATGTCAAATCAGGGATTTTTATCTGTGAAAAAAAACAGGGGGCTGTCCTTATCCTGAAAATAAAATGCAAAAACAGCATACTTTCTGTTAGTCTTATACACTGGTCAGGCATATTTTTATCAACCAGAGGAGAAGTTGTTGATAGCAATAAAGTGCTGGAGGATTTTATCTGGGAGATGAAGATGGTAAGAGTCAAGTGGAATAAGATAAACTTATTCTTCCAACATATGAGGACAGATTGAGATTACCCAAGTTGAAGGGGTATTTCAGAGCAACACAGTTAAGGCTTCTATACATAGCACAGGCAGAAAACTAGAATTCAAAGTGGAAAGAGATGATGCTGAAATGGGAGGGGGGGCTCAAGTAACAGGAAGAGACTGAGATTTTGGACGTAGACCTTTATGGAGAACAAAAATAATCTTACAAAATATTATATTCATAAAGTAGTAGAAGGTCTTCTAAGAACTAAGCCAATATGGAAATGGAGAAAGGAGTTTCCGCCAATAGGGATGACTGTAATTAGTAATACACACAATAGGCAAGAGGGGTGGGAATGTATTGGAGAAAACTGGCAATGGAACCAAGGTACTGGGAGCAAATAACTAGAGAGGAAAAGGGAATAGAATGGGATGATGCCAAGAACCTATTTGAATGGCAGGCTAAAGACTGCATTCCATATCAAGTACTGATATCAGAGTATAAGCAAAGAAAAAGAAATAGGGGGGGTCCTAAACAAAAGACCAGCACTGGTAGAGTTTTTAGTAGAATCTAGAACAGAAGTTGTTATTGTAGAGCATATTCAGTACTGTATGATAACTATAAAATCAATCAAAGGAGGATAGGAAGGACTGGGAAGAGAGATTAGATAAGCGATTCACAAAGAAATAATAGGGGAATATATGCATGACTCCCAAATATGCAACAAAATCTAGAAGATATCAGATCTTTGCCCGGCAGTGTGTACATAGGTATTTTTATACCCCAAGCAGACTTCAAAAATATTTCCTCAGGTAGACAGTAAATGTTGGAGGTATGATGGGGTAGAAATTGATAACTGGGAACATATTTAATGAGAGTTTAATGAGTTGGTAGATTTTAAAGATTCCCTGCAAACTGCTCTGTCAGAGGTGCTGGGTGAGCAAGTTGGAGAGACTAGGGTAATTATATTATTTTAACTATGATACAAACTCTGAATTCCCTACACATAGTAAAACCTTGCTGAGTCTAATTATGATGGCTGCCAAAAAAGCAATTACTAGAAAATGGAAATCAAAGTCTAGACCAACTTTACTAGAAGTAGTGAAGATAGTATCAGTTAAAACAACTGGAACTGGGATCTTTAGAAAAGGAAAGGAGCAAATTACATAGGCAAAAATGGGAACTGAGCAATACATGCAGAGGAGGAATGAGGTTTAAAAGAAGTAATGATTTGAATGAGCTATGTAATGGCTGACTAACAATGACTGAATATGTTAAAAGTGATGTATAATGTTTGCAGCTAGAATTGTGTCAGCATGGTTTGGAAGGTATAATGTTTGCAACTAAGATTGTGTCACTATGGCTTATTGTCATTTATATAAATGTAGCACAGCCTACATCATACATCATAATTTAATAAAGATGTTTCTTGTTAAAAAAAAAAAAGATTAAAATGTCAATATATATAAACGCCATATGGATAGTGGCCTGACAGTAGGATTGAATGTTGCACCCTGGAGCTATCAGACAGAGTTTTAATCACTGCACCAGAATACTTTTTTTTGATAGTTGCCTCTGTCAAGCAACTTGTTTTTTCAGTCATACAAAGAGATTCCATGGCACTTCACCTTTTTAAATGAATTTGTGAATCACCCGTCTTTCTTTGCCACATACCCTGTAATGTGCAACTGATAAGCATGATCAGGGCCACGGGGTATGCCAGCAGGGTAATAATACTAAGGGGAACTGATCTTAGCATGAATGTGGTATGATGGGCTGAAAGCTAACCGAACCATTGTATGTTTACATGCAGTATTACAACTACAGTTGTTCAGCACTATGATCTTCACAGCCGAGTCTGACACAGTGCAAGTACAGTATGATTTAAAAAGGCTTTATGTCTTGAATTACCATCTTAGAATGTTAAATCGCATGAACTTTAATATCCAGTGATGTGCTGTTAGGGAAAAAGTACATGTCTGTACATTATGAAAATTTTATAGGTTAGTACTAGGCTAACTGCCCTTGTGGGCCATTTTAAGCCTAGCCAATTGCCCCATGTGAAAATCAAACTCAGCATCTTGTGTCTGCAAGGTAAACACCTTAACCATTATGCCATCCTCCCAAGATTTACATATATGCTGTTCTGACTAGAATCACACTGGGTTTGTAATAAAAACATGTGTACAAAAAATGTATAATTTTGCACTGCATATGGTAAGGAAATTATTGTCATCTCCAAAGGTGTGTTACTTGCACTTGCCTCAGAACAGGACTAATACCCTTTAAGCTTATTTACCATCTGGTGTTTATACCGTGTGTCCGTGCCTCGCTGCATCTCAGCTTTGCCACTAGTGGGGCTTTTGGCCAAGAACAGATACTGCTCAGCAGGTAGGGTTGCTTATTATCTTGCATATTTGAGGAACAGCGTTACTTGTTGAACAAAAATGGATAATCATGTAGGCCTTAGTGCAATATCCCTGGAACAACATATTGGTCACATTCTAAACAAAGTATAAGTACCAACCCTACTTATCATATACAATACCAATTTATACAGTTTGTGATACAAAAGGTATGCTATTTTTATATTTTATATATATTAATAAGGATGTTAGTCTGAATTTTTTTTCTGAGAGATGAAAATCCCTGACATCCATTCATCAATAACCCCTTTTTGTTGGTATTTTTCCATATTTTGCACATGTTGTCAGGGTGTCACTTCAACAGTTACAATCCCCAGAGGCAATGTTCACACCACTAGGTATCTAGCCCTGCCACAGTTGTTCTTCCATATCACACACACACTTTCAAACCTATGGCCAGTTCTGAGTGTCTAGTCCACCTATTGCATACTTCTTGGATGTGTGAGGAAACTGGAACACCCAGAGAAAACATTTGTGAATACAGGAAGGACATTCAGACTCCACACAGAAAGCAATCCAGTTAAAAGTCTAACCAGAACCTCTTGTTTAGAGGCAACAGTGTTACCCTCTATGCAATCCACAATGCCTTACTAACTAAAGTAATGTATAGGCAACTCTATTTTCACGCTAAATGGATCAACAGTTATTTCTTACTTCCTATAAATGCACATTATCAACCAGTTCTTGAATGTGGAACATCTCACATTGAAAATTAACATGTGATGGTATAGCTGCTCCTCTAAAGAAGTATTTTTTGTTTACCCACAATGCTTTGCATTTATGCATGAATTATTCCCCACTACCTACCACAACATAATTTTGTGGATATAATTATAGAGAAAAGTTGAGTAACTGATGAAACTAACGACTGAAATAACAGACTATGATCATTGTTGAAAAAAATCATTTACAACATTAACATCAAGAGCATAGTGGGAAATTAAATTAATTGTTAGACAATGATGCTGTAGAAGGTAACCGATACTTAAATAAGTAATGAGATTAATCACATTAATACATATCTCCTTCTTCCAAAAATGCTTGTTACATGGCATTCTGTCATTCTGTTAACATCAGAGAAGTGCTATGTCAAAATATCAGGAATTGTTTCTGACTCTTTCTGCAGTTTGCCCTGGAATATGGAGGTAAGAAGTACAGATGTTCACATACAAGCCATGTCACCATGCAAATAATTGTATCCTACTATACAAAGCTAAAAGGTGTAGTGCTACATAAGTGAGTGGCATGCTGCAATGTGACATGTAACATGAATGTGCAGCTATGCTGCTGACATATGAACAGAGCTATAAAAACCTTTTGAAGCACAGTTGTGTTCTCACAATTACATTATTGCATTTGTCACACATGCAGGTGAAAATGTGCATGGCCATGCACCCACCTACCTCTGAATATATATAAGTCACTGCAGGATAGCTGCTGTGTCACAGTATCAATTGTTATATGTGCACATCATCATGTCAGCACCTGTGATACAGCCATTAACTACCCATGGCCACCTATTAAGACATAACAAATGAGCACATGTACAGTCTATTCAATGAGTACATATAATAACACAACTGTATGTACTGTCAGACATGTTAGGGGTATACTGTTGATATGTGCATACCACTAATATAATGGCCACATGTAGGACACCAAGTGGTATGTATCTGTAAATGTACAAAATTTAACCTTGGGCTGTACTTACTGCACATCCCTACTCTGTATACACCATGCAGGGCTAATCAGGCAATTAAATATGCACACACACACGCACACACGCACACACACACACACACACACACACACACACACACACACACACACACACATGCACACACACATGCACACACGCACACACGCACACACACACACACACACACACACACACACACACACACACACACACACACACACAAACACTAACATTACAAAAACTGTACATTAGGAATTGTTGAATATATACATATATAATGATTTTTTTAGGAATTCACAAAGGTACTGCAATTTGTTCACCTCCATGTACATGTTGCAGTACCATTTTGCCATTCAACAACTGCCCTAACATGGTGCTGCACATTACTCTAGCATGATAACATGCAGCACATCATTGGGCTGGTCCTATGGCCATGCTAAATGGTAATGAGGTGGTCCATGGGACAGGCACATGCTAATTAGCCATGTGCTGTCTCAGTGGAACTGCTTCCAGGAAGCCATCTATACACGAGATCATTCAAGAACTCTCTCAGTTATATAGATCCACACAGATAACCCCACAACTTTGCAGTATTGAACACAGACAAACAAGCACATTTAACTTCTTACAATGACAGTGGTATGGGGATTGGGGGTTGGTAGAATTACTAGACATCAGGGATGAATATTTACTTAAATGCCTTCATGGCACAGGCATCACTACAGGGAATGGTGGATGAGAGGAATCACTAGAAACCAGGGATGACTAGGAGGACAGGAACAGGAAATGTGGTCAGTTTGTCTGAGTTTAAATATGTACTTGTGTATGTGGGAGTCTATGGGGGAAGAAGCCAATGCCTACACAAGCAGTAGTTTACTACCACAACATGCAGATCAGCAAGGATCTGCACATCACTGTAATAACTGCACTTCAGAGACATGGAAATTAACGAATAACGAGGCCTTATCTTCTGGAAGTTAATGCCTCTCAATCAAAAATTACCACACTGTGGGAATAAGGCCTTTCTAACGTGAGCCATATGGATTGCACTAAGCCCTTTAATGAACTACTGGGCCTATGTACTAATAGATGGCATATATATATATATATATATATATATATATATATATATATATATATATATATATATATATGTGTGTGTGTATATAATGAAAAAAAGGTAAATAAAAATATACACATACTCCCCGCTTCCCTCTCTCTCATATATATATATATATATATATATATATATATATATATATATATATATATATATATATATATATATATATATATATATATTCACACACACTAATACATACATACATACATACACAAAGACCCTTCTTGGTTGCATATATATACTTATTTGGTGTGAAACTATTCCCCGGATTTACAAAGCCTGTTATAGCATGCAGGAATAGTTTAAGAGCTATTTTCGGCAATAGGGCTGACGTGCGATCCAGGAACAAGCTCCCATAGGCAGGCACCAGGCCATCTGCCCTAAGGCACCTACAAGCCCAGCCAGAATGTGCCGGCCTTCGCCTCCCTTTTAGATTTGATTAGATTCCTGAGCATCTGTCCAGCAGGGCCATAGAAGTGCTCCCAGGAGTAAATTTACAATTTCCCATCCACTTGTCAAGATTTCTCTTGAAGAGGGTCAATGAGGGGCTCTGCCTAACATGGATTGGGATTTTATTCCAGAGCCAGGGAAGCCTCTGGGATATGAATCTATCCCTCCAGCTTGTCCTATTTGCTGTTGTGCTGAGGTTTAAATCCCTGGAATGTGTAGCTCTAAGGGATTTGGTTTTCTTGAGGTGGAGCATGTCCTTTAATTCCGGGTTAGACATGGCCTTATACGTCAGGCAGAGATCACCTTTGAGTAGGTGGTAAGCAACTGAGTAGAGCTGGAGTTTCTTTAGTTGAGCTGCATAGGGCATCTGTTTGAGGCCCACGATCCTCTTGGTGAGGTGCTTCTGGGGTCTTTCCAGCTGTTGCCGGTGTCGGGTAAGGTACATCCCAAATGGGGCATTGTACTCTACTATGGGTCTGATGAGGGATGAGTAGAGAGGCACAATGACCTCTCTTGATCTAGATGTGAACCCTTTCGTGATTAGGTGGGTTATATAGAAGGTTTTTCTAACCACTTTAGCAATGTGATTATCAAAGGAGAGGTTGCTGTCTACTTGGGTCCCCAGATCCCTAATTACATCTTCCGTACTTAGTAGATTACCACCTATGTGTTAGTTTGTGGGCACTTTGTTTTTCCCAAAGGGGATGACTATGCACTTTTTGGCATTTAGCTTGAGGCCATGGTTCCGACACCAGGTATTCATCTCCGTAAGACCCTTCTGGAGTATGTCTGTGTCAGCCAGAGAGATGATTATGACTCACAGTTTGCAGTAATCTGTGAACTTGGTCAGCCATAGTCCTCCCGTGCTTGCCTGTACCTCAGAAAAGTATATACTGAACAAGAGAGGTCCCAGGACTGAGCCCTGTGTGACACCACTTGTAACCGGTTTGCAGTCGGATATGGCACCTGCAACTCTGACCATGTGAGTTCTATCCATGAGCCAGGTTGCAACCCATCTCGTGACATAGGAATTAATGTTCAAGCTGGTGAGCTTATCTATAATGCCAGAGTGGGGTATTGTGTCAAAGGCCTTTGCGAGGTACAGGTAGGCTGTGTGGACTACCTTTCCCTTGTCTATGGCCTTATTAACTGTTTCAAAGAAGTCTACTAGGTTTAAGAGGCAAGATCTGCCTTTAACAAAGCCAAATTGGGTAGGGTCCAGTGTCTGGAGGTTCCCAATGTCTTTGTTTATGAGATCCATGATGATGCGCTCCATAGCCTTGCAGACCAGGCTAATCAGGCTTATAGGGTGATAGTTCCCGGAATCTGTTGTGGTGCCACCTTTGTGGAGCGGGATAACTGTTGCTGTACGCCATTCTTTGGGTACATATCCTGTAGTAAGGCTGAGTTTGAACAGTGAATTTATGTGAGGGTTTAGTTCTTTTTGAAACTCATGTAAGACGCAGCCTAGGATACCATCCGGTCCCATTGATGCTGTGTTTTTGGCTTTGGAGAGGGCTGTTTTCACCTGTGTGTCTGTGATGTCTGGGGGGGTCTACATTCTTCTGGGTTGGACATGGGCCCTTTTGGGGGTGGTGGGGTAAAGTTTGCACTGAACCTGTCAGCCAGGATGTTGGCAATGTCAGTGGGTTCAGTGTATTTTTTGCCATTTTGAACCAGCTCAGAGCAGATCTGAGAGTTGCCACCTAGATTCTTGACATAGCTAAAGAAGGCTTTGTGATTATCTTTAGAGTCTTTTGTGATTTTTCTTTCGAAGCTGGCCTTGGATGATTTTATTTTCTTGGTAATACTGATCAGGGATGCCTTCCCTTTTTGGTATTTTGCTTTATCATGTAGTAGTTTCCTCCTTCTGTTGTACAGCTTATTTATGGCCGAGGTCCACCAGACTGGTCTCCTCTTTTTGGAGGAGTGAGTCTTAGTTTTACTTGGGATGGCTCAATCCATGCATTCATGTAGGTCCTCATAGAATGCATTTGTAAAGGATACTGTGGTTTGGGCAGCATTTTCCATTAGCCTGGGGGCTTTGAAACATTCCACCTCTGTCTTGAGAAGTGTGAAGTTTGCTTTTGAGAAATTTTTCACAGTGGTTTCCTTGGCTGGGGTTGGGGCCAGGATGTGGATGTCCAGTGTGATTAGTTTATGGTCTGGTCTTACCAATGAGGGGTTTACTTCTGGTGTGGAACATTGAGCCCCATTGTTGGTGATGACCAGGTCCAATATGTTGTCACCTCTTGTGGGAGTGGTGACCAGTTGTTCCAGGGCATTATAGTTTATAAATTCCAGGAAACATTGGGCAAGGGAGTTGGGACTTGAGTAGTGTTCCCAGTCAGTGTTTGGGTAGTTGAAATCACCCAATATCATGGTGTTTGGTGAGACCTTAATATTCTCCAATGTTCTCAGGAATGCTGAGTGGGGGTCCTGAGACAAGGTGGATGATCTGTAGCAAGCTACAAACTGAAAAGCAGCTTTGTCTACTGTTAGTTGCAAATGGATGGTCTCCGAGGCCTCGTGCAGTGCCACTAACCTGGAGGTGTGGGTATCCTTGAGGAAGATGGATACACCCCCCTTTTGTATTTCAGTCCGGGGTCTGGGGCCAAAAGGTATGGTAATAATTATAGCCTGGTAGTGCTGGGGTGCTCTCTGGAGCCTTGAACCAGGTTTCTGTTACTGCACAGATATTGATTTTCTCCATACTGAGGAGTGCCTTGAGTGTGTCCATTTTGAGGTTTAGACTTCTGGCATTGAGTAGCATTACCCTCAGTTTTTTGTTTCTCGTGTTGTCTATGGAGGTGGGCTTGTCTTTTGAGCCTTGCCTAAAAAAGGCACTATGGGGGTGGCAAGAGCCTTAGCCAGTATTCAAAAGCCCAAGGGTGACAGGTGCAAGCTGGCTCTAGTGAAGCAACGTAGCTTGTCGAGCATGTCATCCCAGGCTGACAGACACTGGATCCCCTTTGAATGACACCAATAGTTTAGCCAGTTGTTAAAATTGATCATTTTGTCTTTATACTGTGGCCTCATTCTTGGTGAGGGCAAGATGCTACTCAGGGTCAGGGTCATACCGGCCTGTACTACATGATCAGAGAGCTCCTCTATGTCTCTTTTCATGTAGTCCAGGGAAGTACATTTCCCGGGACGTGCACGTGAGCTCTTAGGCTAATCCTGCACGTACCAAGCTCCTGTATGCAAATTACCCTCATTTGCAGGTGAAAACCATGCAACTGAGGGTAAATTCTGATCCAGGAAGGAGGCAGCAGTCAGTGCAGGACAAGTGCAGTCTGCAGAAATGTACTCGGTTAGTAACCGAGTACATTTCTGCAAACTACAAAACGGAGCTATGACAGCACCAAATAAAGGCTGCATATCATTGATGAAGCATACCAATGGCCAAGTAGAAAGCTATTGGCATTGCAAAATGTTTAAAAAATTAAAAAAAAAACAACTTTTAATTTACTTTTGCCGATCTTGCCTGTTTAAGCATAGGGCAGCGGCCCGCAAATGGGATAGGGGGGAAAATAATAAAACAAACCTAAAATAAGCATTCTAACTAAAAGCAGTATTCAGCCATGCAAGTCAATGGCAGGCATAAGACAACCTGGCCAGTGAGGAATGGTTGCTAGGGGGGAGGCTCAGTGTGGGACATGCAACTATGCATTAGCAGTCAAGCCTATGCAAATGAGGGTAAGGATTGTGAATTCCAGATTTCCCCAGGGTGTGAGGCAGGTCCCAAGAGTGTAAGAGTAGAAACAGCTGGGTGCAAGACTAAGAGATAGATGACATCATGGGAGGGTGTCAGGCATACTTTAAGTGGATTGGAGCCCTGTGGCCTGCGACTGCTCCTAGCTTAGCACAGCTAAGCCAGAGGTGTGTTCAAACAGCCTAGCACTCCTTACAAAGTATAAGCAGGTGTGCGTGCCATGCACAGGGTTTCACAGGAAGAAAAAAGAAGTTAAACCAGGAAATAGCAGCTCTGTGCACATTTGAGCACTCTGTTTGTGCAGAGCACACACAGGCTTAAACAGGGAGGCAATGGGAAGGGAAAACAGCAATAGGAAGGTAATCAAGGAGAACTAGCTGAGCTGCCAGGTGAAATGTAGCAGAATCAGCTAATTACACAGGCAACAGACCAGCCCAGCCCAGAACACCACTACAAACCAAGCAAACACCTTCCCCCCTGGTTTTTCCACACTCTACACCACTGGTGTATACAAGTGGGGAAATTTTAAAAAACAAACCTACAAAATTAGAAGGGCTGCAGCAGGCAGCATAGAACAACATGTGTAAGACGCTGAGGGTGGTGAGGATGTGAATGTTGCCAAACAACCCACAGTGAGGAGACAGAGAAGAGTGTACAGACCCAGGGTAACCTATCAGGGTCTACATAAGCTGGAGATAGTGGAACGCTATAGAGTGGACAGAGACCTCCTACAGCAAATTGTTGATCTGTGCAGACCACACCTGACACACCACACTGGCCAAGGGGAACCCATCCCAGTGGATAACAAGGTATGTATAGGTCTAGGTATACTAGCCACAGGTACCTCCCAAACCACAACTGGGGATCACAGGCATCAGCATCCAGAGTATTCCACCAGTTCCTGATTGCCATGTCAGCACATGCCAGTGAGCACGTATATTTCCTCAACACAAGTGAGGTGTTGACCAGCAATATGTGTCTCTTCCACCAAATAGCAAACTACCCTGGAGTAGTGAGTGCTAAAGACTGCACGCACATATGCATCAAAGCACCACCTGGTGAGCAGAGCAGGGCCTACATCAGCTGCAGGGGCATCTCCTCCATCAACTGCCAAGTTGTATGTGATGCCCAGGGCATTATACTGAATGTGTGTGCCGGCTGCCCTGGAAGCTATGATGATTCACACATATGGCATCTGACGCAGCTGTACCACAGATTTACCGATGTGGACATCTCCTACGGTCACCTAGTGGGGTATGCTGGGTACCGACTGGAGCCGTGGCTGATGACACCCATCAGAAATGCACACACACCTGAACAACAATGTCATAATGAGGCACACACACAGGCCAGACATATAATAGAGCATGTGTTTGGGATGCTCGGGTCATGGTTCCAATGTCTGGACACATCGGGTGGAGCCCTGCAGTATTCACCAACTACATGTACCCAAATTGTTATGGTATGTCCTATGCTACACAATATGATCCTGCAGAAACAGCTGCAGCAGGAACAGCATGGGGCAGGGCCACACAGCCCCCCACCAATGCCAAGGCCCATACAGGCACAGAGTAACTCAGAGGAGGAATAACCTGAGCCTACCCCAGTAGGCAAAAAGGGGCATGCCCAGTATGCCCTGGCCTTGGCAAGGAGGCAACGCATAGCATATGCACTGAAACAGTAGGGGCCCAGGGAATGACACCTCTCTCTGACTCGCACAGACAGTAAAAGGGATGTCAAACATGACACTACCTGTGCCCAACCATGTATAGGGAGTGTACTATGTGCATCTGACATAGGCAGCCCTCCAGCACCATCCTCAAGTCCGGCACACCCTCAAGGTAAGTCAGTGACCTACCAATTACCAAATGGAGTAGAATGTGTTCTTACCTGTAGCTATGGTATGGATATGAACATACAAGGGAATTGGGTGACCGAATGTCAAGGCAGCAGACAGTAGACAGCCATAGTAGCATCATGACGTCTATAACACATACTGGAGTCACCATAGTAGCCAGTACTATGCAGGGTGATAAAACCCACTGCAGGAAATGGCCTGAGTGACATGTGTGTCCATAAGAGCCACACATGCCAGTCAGGAAGTTTCACATACCCAACAACAGTCTCAGCCATCAGGACAGGTGAAGACTAACACAAAAAAATGCTTTACTGTGGCCTCTGAATGTGCCCTATGGGTAACCCACCCCCCCCAGGCCTACACAGACAGACCACAGCAGGCAAGGCAGTCGGATGTAAGTTGTGAAGGCTAGGAAGTCAGAAACTAATATGTAGGTAAACAAAGCTAATATCTGTAGTACACTGGTAAGCCTCTAGCCAGCACTGAAATGGAGTACCTGACATACCAGTATAGTCCTAGCAAATGTGTACAAGTGTCAGGTGTGCCCCCCCATCCAACGTACACTTATAGCAACAGTCATGTGTGCACCCCACTCCTGTGTAGAACAGTAGAAACAGTCAGGTGCCCCCCCCCGTTATGCAGAAATATAGCAACAGTCAATAGCAAATGACTGATGGATACCCTACAGACACAGCATGCTACCTGTCGGTGTACAACACAAAAGACAGCACTGCAGTACAGACTACTTGGATGTGATCCACACATGCAACACAGATGGCCTTACTGGGCATGCTCACACACAGTGGAATGAAGGCAATGTCAGTCAACAACTTACTGAGAGGTCATACTGGGCATGCTCACACACTTAAACACATGAAGGCCATGTCTGCAAACACCAGTGGACCAGCCATATCTGGAAGTCACGGTTATCAGTGCGGACACATGTCAGTATGCACCACTCCTGCCTTGCATACACAGTGGATTGGAATACAGACAAATATGTAAGGAAGACACACTATAATAAGCCACAGGTACATGGGCATAGATGTGTGGAAGAGGGTGATCATGACAAGGAGCCATGTGGGCCTGTCCCAACCAGCACACAGCCAAAGGGCCCCCAACACATGAGGTGCAGATGTAACCCACTGCAGATACTAGCCACCAGTACCTGTCAGCATGACAGACTATGTGGTGCATGTGCCAGCTGTGTAACAATACTGTACAAGGAAGTAGCCATCTAGTAGCTGTATACACGTACCTGTGACATATGACCCCATGTGTGCCTGCATGTGGCATGTCAACCCCTACATGAATGGGGTATGGCTCATGCACACACTGCCCTCCCCATAGCAGTAGTATGACAAGCCTGTTGAAGTCAACCAATGTGAATTACACCTTTGGGAGAGCTATAGCTCAGTAATTTGCATGGCACATCCCATAACTGCGTACTGCTATAGTGATAGACTATTTAAGTAGTATTACTAACCCCAGACCTGTCAATTGTGTGAGTGTGTGCTTGTGTGCATGCCTGTCTGTCTCTGAATGTGTTGAGAGAAATGCCTGTTAGGCTACTTACACTCTGTACAATACATATATTCAACTTTGGCAAGGCCGCTGATGTCACTCACCTAGAAATACATGTCTGGGAAAGTGATAGCCCAATAATCACCATAGCGCATTCTGTAACTGCGTACTGCTGTAGTGTGATAAACTAGTTAGATAGATGTTTAAACCCCAGACCTGGCAACTGTGTGTGTATGTGTGTGTGTGTGTGTGTGTGTGTGTGTGTGTGTGTGTGTGTGTGTGTGTGTGTGTGTGTGTGTGTGTGTGACTGAGTAGACAGCAATGTTTTTTAGGCTACTCACACTCTGTACAATACAAATACTCTACTTTGGCAAGGCTGCTGATGTCACTCATCTAGAAGTACACCTCTGGGAAAGTAGTAGCCCAGTAATCACTGTAGCACGTTCTGTAATTGCGTACTGCTGTAGTGTGATAAACTAGTTAGGTAGGTGTTCAAACCCCAGACCTGACAGCTTTTTCTGTATGTGAATCTGTGTGTGTGTGTGTGTGTGTGTGTGCGTGTGTGCGTGTGTGCGTGTGTGCGTGTGTGTCTGACTGAGTAGAGAGCAATGTTTCTTATAGTCTACTTTGGCAAGGTTGCTGATGTCACTCACCTAGAAGTGCACCTCTGGGAAGTGATAGCCCTGCAATCGCCATTGCACATTCTGTAACTGCTTACTGCTGTAGTGTGATTTAGAACAGTGGTAGTGTTCCGTCTCTATCCATGGCAGTTCCGGATGTTTTGTGTGTGTTTCAGTGTCTGTGTATGGAGCAATGCATTATAGGCTACTCACTCACAGTACATTACAAATGCCCTACTTTAATAATCCTGCTGATGTCATTAATTGTAAAATACACCACTGGGGACGATGTACTTCAGTAATGTTCCTGGCATGTACTATAACTGCGTAATGCTGTAGTGTAGTAAATTAGTTAGGTAGGGGTTCTACTCCCAGACATGACAGGTGTGTTTGTGTTTATAATTCGTATCCTGTGTAGAGGTGGTTGTGAGTGTGTGACACCTGTGGGTAATGTGGAGGGGTTTTTCTAATTTCATTTATGGTGGCCCTACTATATACCACAATGTTAACCATACAGGGATAACAGATGTAAATAGCTGAGAGGCTGGGGTGCAAAGCCATACCCATACATGTGACATCAAGGCCAGCCAATCACAGTTATCAACCCCACTGTGCCTTCACATGTGACTCACAACGGACATACCATGCCTGATAACATGCCCTGTATGGACAGATGACACTGACATCATGGAATGCTGTTAGCATGCTGTCAATGTAGATGCAGGGTAAACCTGCTGACCATTACCAGTCCCTGCCACAGGTGGGCAGGACTGGTACATCTGATGATAACCTGTGTTCACAGCATGGGCCAGATATTCCAGGTACAGTTCCACATGTCACTGTACATGCATGTGGGAGGTGTGCACATCCTAGACACCATCCAAGTCATGGACTAGGGAACACATACATGGCAAGTGATGCACAGCATTGGCCACACACAATAGTCACCCAGGTGACTGGATGATGGATGCAATGCCCACCTGTGAGGGCATATGCAGAAACTACAGGCCTGTGCCACAATGTAGACCATTGTCAATTGGCCTGATGCCAAAGTTTACCCATCGCCTATCCTTGTATAGCCTGCTGGCACTGTTCGCCACCACACACCCATGCAGACATGCACCCATGCACGTCCAAACTGACACCCTGTGTGTTCATGTGTGTGTTGTGTGGTGCATATGTCCACATCCACACACACTACTCCCCCCAGGGCACAGTAAAGCATGCTACCTGATGTCTGACACCCCCTCTTACTCACTGCCCATACAACCTCCATATAACCCATGTGGTGCATGTGTTCCATGCACATTGATGTGTTGTGGCAATCCCACTAGTAACGAGTTGCACTCCTGGCCCTGCCAAGTGTGTTAATGTGTGTGCGTCCTGTGTGAGTGTGCCTGAGTTGACTCTGGCACCTGTTCATGCAGACAGGCACGTGTATGTCACCTACTGTATATCTACAGTAGCCCTGTTGCAGATGTCACTCACCATCACATATATGTTCTGAGTGCTCCCCACCAGATAACCCATGTGGTGCATCCAATAACAGCATCAAACTGTGATAGCACTACATAGCTGTCGGGGGTTTGATACCCTGTGCTGGTGGGTATGTGACACAAACATGCATCAGTTTTACCCTCCCACCCCTGCATGACATTTATTTGCCTCTGTCTGCCTCCCCCACTCCCTCTCTGGCAGATGTGGAGGCCCACATCTGCTTTGCTTAGGCAGCAGCATGTATATTTTAAGTGATAGTCATGATCAGCTGATGGCCTCTGCACGAATTGCAGCCCTCCCCTGGCTGATTGCATGTCGAACAGCTGTGGTAACATTCCCATAGCCAATTGCATGGAAATGCAGTCCAATACCTGGGAGCATCCTGGTGGTGTTGGCCCTTGTCTGTCACTGTGAACAGGAGCTAGAACTGTTGTTTGTCAAACGGCATCTCAGATGGATTGAGGATTTACCTCTAGCAACATACACTGTGGAAAGAGGGCAACAAACAGGAAGGGGATGTGCCTGACCTGACAACAGACTGTAAGTGCTGCTATACTGCATATGGAGTAATGCTGGTTTAATGGTGTTTGTCTGGATATGCCTGACATACATGTCACAATACCTGCCACATCAGTACCATGTATATGAGGAATCCCCATCTGCAGGGTCATCTGCAGATTGGGCAGTGTTGTGCCTTTGATTTCATGTGTTAGCCACAATGCATCTATCTGTGGAATGCAGAAGATAGTGTGAGGATTGCAGTCTGTTGATGGTGAAGGCTGTGACAGTTACTGACTACATATCCCTCATTGGACATATGTTGCAACAAACCCCATTACAATGGTAGCTTTATGAGGGTATCACAGCAACATGTCTACACTGGTCCTGTGTATGTGCTGTCAGCCACACCTCTATCAACCTTTGTATATATGTCATGCATGAAGTGCTGCATATGTGCTGTAAACTGTAAATAGTGTCATCATATCTGATAACAAGCCAGTGATATATCAGATTGCTACACATGTCATGTACAGTAGGGATTACATTTCATGCAATAACCTGGACATTCTGTGGATGTTTGTACAGTACTGAGGTTTGTGTAGTGATGGTGAATGTTGACAGTGTGTGTATTGTTAATATGTATTGTGGCCTGTGTACAGACTGTGGTAGATGTCATTGTTCTAGCTCCCCTTCTATCTGATGTTAAATGCTGCCCCACTGTATGGTACCGTTTTACCGTATATGTTTGTAGGGCCATGCACACACGTCCCATTCCACAGACAGCCATCAGACCAAACTGTGTAGCAGTCCAGTATATGTAGGGTCATTCTGTGAGTGGCACATATGAGGATGATGTAGGACAGATAGTCCATATACTGTACTATTATGCTAGCGTACCATATGTGGCTGTGGCTGTGTTCACATTGGTTGTGGTTATGCACTGTCACACAGGTGTATCCTACCCTGTGCTGTGACATGGCTGTCGAGCCTGCTATATACTCAGGTACTGTACGATGATAACCTTAGAATGTCTGTCAGTAGCCAATGGCACACATGTTATGAGCAGATGTCACCTTCCACACACACCATGTCTGTGAAAACAATCCCAATGACAGTAGCAAATGTCTATTAATATACCTGCTATACATACCTGACATCCCCTTGCACTATGACAATGGGACTATAGGGGCTGGGGTAGGGCTACACTCCATGTCCAGGACATATGGTGGAACTATTTGGACATGTACTTATCCAGATAGCCATATATATATATATATATATATATATATATATATATATATATATATATATATATATATATATATGAGTACACATGTGTAGTACTTCCAATTACCACTGTCATGGCAACCACCCACTATGAATCCCTACATCATGTGGGCGTATTCCCTGTACATTCCCTGTGTGATGGACATCCTTCCTGTGTGTGGGCATCAATGTTACAGAAAGCAGGAAGCGAAATCTCTTACAGCAGAACCTGCACACTCAGGGCAGCCACATATATTTAGGAGGATCAGGACATACAGACAGACCATGAGTAGAGTGGTGTAATGCTTTGCATAGTACTGGTGTTACAGGGTGTGTGTGTGTGTGTGTGTGTGTGTGTGTGTGTGTGTGTGTGTGTGTGTGTGTGTGTGTGTGTGTGTGTGTACATACTAGTTTACCTTGGACTGCAGTCTGTCTGCATAGCTCACTACTGTAGGCTTATCTTCTAGCTGGATAGAGGTATGCCTACCATGTGTTGTCTGTCCACCACACAGGTCCTGTGTCGGATATTACACTGGCAGTGTGTGTGTTGCATGGTAGCAGTACATGGCTATATCCATTTGTGTTCCTGCGTAAGGTTATGTTTCAACACATCCTGTAACACCAGCATGTTCCAGGGTGTGTAACTGCAATATTGTGTGTATGGCCCTGTGTTCCTGCCTTTGTCCTCCACATATATGGCAGGCTTTGTCCTGCTGTGTTATGGTTATGGGTTGTCAGGTAATGGCCTATCATTAATTACTGCTAGCATTCCTACTATCATCCTAGTCATAATGTGGACTCCCACAACATTTGTTGGTCAGGGTCCATACATGTGACAGATACATTGACATTACCACAAGTAATGAATGTCCCCCTAGGGCTTGACTACAGGGTGTAATTGGAGGTTGCAGAACTACATCTGATATTGTTGATTGATACTTATCATGCAGGCAAATCCTTTCTCTACTGTTGTATGAATTGAAGGCCTTGACCTGGACACAATAGTATGTTATATATCTGCACTGTCTGCATCTACTTTTTGTATGGGCCTTGCATCCATCACTGGTTATATACATCAACAGCTATGTGCTGTCAGTAATGGCAGACATTATTGTATAGTACACAAATAAAGGTTGTCTGTGTATACATACCTGTGTGTCGTGTCATGTCCTTTGAATTGTGAGTGGGTATATGTGTAATGTAAGTATCCCCTTTGTGGAGCTGGCTGCCACACTACACATGTCACAGGTAGCAGTTACAGGGCTTGTGGCTGGGGATATACATTGCACCCAGTACGTCCACACTAATTCTACATATGTAGGGCTACTAATACCCTTTGTCTGTGTATATGTGTATGTACTCATATATCTGATATATCTTATCCATATATATATATATATATATATATATATATATATATATATATATATATATATATATATATATATATATATATATATATATATATATATATATTTATATATACCTGCACATGATTGTCAATGTATAGATGTGTGTGCATACCTGTACCGTTGTAAATTGTACCTCTTCAACATTGTACATTCCCTGCGGTACACTGGCTATCTGCATGATATGTTACAGATATTGCCTTGACATGTACAGGTGACTTGGATTACTGTTAGAGAATTGTAGATGTGATGTGGTGGGTCCTGCTGTCAAGTACTACTCATGCTGGATATTGGATTGCACAGCATATCCATTAGGCCTGGCGGGGTTACATAGCAGTAATTACCAGGTGTCCCTCATATGTGCCCCCACCCCCATTAACTGTGCTCATGGTCTGTTATGTAGTACGGGGTGGGCCAGGAGTCCATTCCCATGTGGAAATCATATACACATGTCTATCTGTATATACACACACACATATATATATATATATATATATATATATATATTTATATGTATATCTGCATATTTATATATGTGACACCCCCAGATATAGAGGGATAGAACTGGACATTGATGTAGGTCTAGCTATGTAGTTATGTGTATGTATTCATATATATATATATATATATATATATATATATATATATATATGTATGTGTATATATATATATATATATATATATATATATATATATATATATATATATATATATATATATATATATATATATATATATACATATATACACTGAACATATTTGTCTATGTACAATTGCTGTTATATGGTTATTTGTGAGACATGCATACACACACATATATATATATATATATATATATATATACCTATAGCTGTCTATCTGTCTACATTTACAGATGTATATCTATCCATATGTCCATGCATGTTCGGCCTATATGTGTGGCCTGTACCTCATTCTCTTGGCAATTGACATGGATGACCTTAGGACTGAGGTCAGTCATTCGTGCCGACACATACGTGTTGCAGACTTATCATCTCCTTCAATATATGTGTTCTACTACATATAGCTGTGTAACTTGCAATGTTTTAAGTGTAGTAGAGCAAGATTTGACAGATACCCCTATATGTACCCGCATTATGGGGCACTATGTCCAGGATTCATGCATTAAGAGGTTGTGTGGTGTGATATTACTACATTTCCTGTGCTGTTGACTGATTGTGCTGGATGATATGTATGTGAAATAAGTGGGTATGTACATCTGCCATGGTTTACTGGTAAATCATGTTGTGTATGATGTGCAGGGTCCCAGGTTTGGGCCTTGCAGAGGCTGTATATTTTGTTTTAGGGCAGAATACCAGCTGTCGAATACAGAGTGAGTTAGGGACATTTGAGCAGTTGTATGTGGGTGTGCGGGTTTGCACAGAGCTAAGCAATGCTAACCTCTGGTTGTGTTTCCTTACACTCAGCTAGCATCTACTTAGCTCAATCTATGTAGGCAATGCTTACCCCCACACAAGTACATGTACACATGCTTACAACTGCGTATCCATGCGTACTACTGCTGTTATGCGCTTAAACCTGCTTCCTAGTGCTTTAGTCATTATGACACTTCACATGTGCATTTAAGGCAGTACTCCTGTGCAAATATAAATGTTATTAAGTAGGTTGTAGAGCACAGTGATGTTAACATATGGATTTCACATGGCAAATAGGATGCGCTGCAGTGGGACTCGACCCGGGAATGCATGTATGTTAGGCGGATGCTCTTCGCACTACACTATTGCTGTTGTGCTTCATTTGCATATGTCTACCAAAATGACATACCCATGTTCGCTTCCCTCGGCCCCCGAGCTCCACGTACACAGCATCCATCCATTCCCCAGTTGCTAGCCCTGCCATACCACACCTCCACACATTTCCCTCTCTGCTCGTCTCGGTACTCCTCCAGTATACTGTCCCAGCCCAAGCATCTGCAGGCTCTTCGTCCATTCAGCCCATGTATGTACCAGCCTTCCCTTGATCCTTTTCCAATACTGGTGGAGACATTGATGTGACCCACAACTGTTGGTTCATCCCGCCAGAGACGGACCTGTTGTTGTGTCAAGAGTAGACCTAGCTGGTCTACAGTGTGTCTCCCACTGGTAGCATCCTGCCAGGGTTATGTGTAGCAGCGGTTTGCTCACACACCTGGCCAGCCTCATTTCCTGGGTCTACTGAACCAACAGCCCAGGTGTGAGATACTGTGCATGAAACATGCTCACACATCCCCACGGTGTGCACCATATATCATTATTCCCTTCAATATTATGCAGGACTACTGTTCTCACAGTATGAGTGGACAGGCACTGTTCTGTGATGCAAATAGACTGCTCATAATACTGTGGTTGAGCAATGGACATGTGTGCTGGTATTAATCTACACACTTATATACATTACTTATACTGTTGGATGACTGTGCTGGATGATGTGTTTGTGATCACAGCAGCTGAATGTGTATCCGCCATGGCTTAGTGGAACTCACGTCGACTATAGTGTGCAGGGTCAGGGGTTTGCAACCTGACAGTGTAGATTATTTTGTTAATGGCCACTACAACTGCTGTTGGCTACAGAGTAACTAAGGCACTGTAGAACATTTGTAGGTGGGTATGCACTGGTTTGCATGAAGCACAGCATTGCTGACCTCTGGTTGTGGTGTCTTGCACTGAGGTAGCCTCTACATTGCTTCAGCAGTGTGGTAATCACATACCAGCGGCCAAGCAGGCTTGCACCCACTTGTTCCCACATACACAGGTGCAACTTTGTGTATTTATTTCACATTTGTCAACCGGGACAATCCGACTGTATGCTTGTCTATTGTCAGTGGTGGCCCGGGGAGTAGAGCACCACATTGACCCCAGCTACTTATTCCAATTAATACTGGGGTGTTCATATTCATAGAGGGTAACAGACGTAACATAGCTACGTCCCCATTCTTCATGCTTAGTTTACGTTAACATGTCAGTATTATCCATGCTTAGGTCACGTTTACATGTCAGGTATGATTGTTGACAAAGGTCAGTTTAAGGTGAAGTTGGATTCCTGTTTAACAGGTCTGGATGGGTTACATGCAGATATCTGGAGTAGGTGTAGGTTTTCCATACCTATGTGGTACAGAAGAGAAGAATAGTTAATGAGTAGGTAGGTAGGTAGTGGGGGTGACATTGTAACTGTAAGTATAATTGGATGGGGAGCAATAGGGGAGGTTTGTCAGATGTTGGGATTTGTATGCAAGGCAGGACAAGAAGTGTCAGTTTCACTAGTTGATGTAGTGGTATGGAATGTGAGTTGGGGGGGTAGGGTTTCACATGGTGGTGAGCCTGTGCTGATCCAAGTGTGCTTGTGGTGTTCCTTCATGTGTTATTTACATGTGTCCTGTCGGACAGCAGTCATACTACATGTGGGTTGGGGTTCCAGATACTGGCAATATTGTGGGGGAAGAGGGTGTCACCTACATGTAACCGTAAACATTAATAGAAATGGAACAGGGGCTGATAGGTACATGGTGTGCATGGGGCACAAAGGGGGGAGTTAGTAGGGGAATTATCCAGGGATGAGCAGGACGGCTGCAGAAAAGGTCCACAGCTGGCCATGTTGTCTATGATAACAGCTGTGCATATACACTGCATTTCATGTTGACATTGGACACACACCCCTGGGTGGGGGTGAGGACTACAATAATACCTTGTGATGCCAATTAGATCAGTTTACATGCCTACAGTGGGGTGTTGTGACCATGTGTTCATAGGTGTTGTGTAGTGGGTTATGCAACAACACATACGGTTATACCATACTTTGCCATGTAAACTGGACTGTGCTGCGGTGGGACCCATATCAGGAATGGCTGCCCGTTAGGCGAAAGCATGCCTGTCGACTGTACAGTTTCCACAGACTGTCCAGAGTTTGCTTCATAATTTTGGTGTGTTCCTCTTACAATCTGCACCTGTCTGGCAAATACCTAGGAACTGGTCATTAAATACAGACAAGTATTTGGGTTTAAGACATCCTTCAGATGAGTCCTGCTAATGCATAACCTATTATTCTATCAGCTTTATAAGATTGTAAGTGGAATATTTAATTTATGTCCCTATTTGTCCCCCCAACGGTTTAGGTTCTGTCCAGAGGTTTTGCTCTTAGAGGTTGAGAGGTATGGGCGGAAGCTCAGCCCAATTCGCAATATTAGTTACATCCCTGGGGCAGTCAGAATACAACTGCACCGGTCAACACCTGCACACCTAGGCCCATAATTGCATACCCATAGTTCCCCCACCTGCCCCTCCTCTACAGCACTAATCCTTACTGTGGGTGCAGATGGGGTCTAACCACATGACTACACACTGCCCACTGTCCACGTCTTGGGACTCATGTCACACGTTGTCTCGACCCATGGGTCATCAAGCTTGCCCAACCTACTGGTCCGTGTACGTACATGGCCTGGTTAGATAAATCATTACAGGGACTGACTCTGATCATCATCAATTTTTGGGGTGTCCCAAAAGGGACATTGATGTCTTTGTTTCAAGATTAGACCTGGCGGGTCTCTTCCACTGGTAGTATCCTGCCTGTAGTCTGGGAAGCAGTGGTGTGTTTACTTATATCGTGTGTTTGTATGTTTCACCTGTCTAGCTGGCGGGTTGATGCTACGTGTTACACATTTGTTGTTGGACCTCTCACCCACATTGGCACGGCCTGTGAACATATGTAATTCTTAACTGCTGTATCATATCCTAGCGGTATATATATATATATATATATATATATATATATATATATATATATATATATATATATATATATATATATATGTGTGTGTGTGTGTGTGTGTGTGTGTTACATATATATATATATATATATATATATATATATATATATATATATATATATATATATATATATATATATATATATATCTACACACACACACACACACACACATATATATATATATATATATATATATATATATATATATATATATATATATATATATGGGTATATATACACACACACATACACACACCCCTCTTCATTTTTACATCTACATCTGGTTATTCCATTCTTTGCCATGTACAATAAACTGCACTGCAGTGGGACTCATAGTGGGAGTGGCTGCCCGTTGGGTAGTGGCCCTAGCCAATGCACACGATTGCTGACATCCCTGGGCGGTCCACATAGAACCACTCCAGCCAACACCTGCACAACTAGGCCCATAATTTCACACCCATAGTTCCCAAACTGCACATCCTCTTTGGCACTCTTCCTTCCTCTGGGTGCAGGTCGGGTCTGGCCACACCAGTACACGCTACCCACTCCCCACTTCTCGAGTCCCATCACGTATGTTGTCTCGCCCCATGGATCATCAGGCTTCCCCTACCTTGTAAACCGGAAACATGCATGGCCTGCCATTGGACATCGGTGTAATGGCAGGATGCCCAAAAATCATTGAATTTTTGGGTGTGCCACAGGAGACATACATGTCTTTGTTTCAAGATTAGACTTGGCAGGTCTCTCCCACTGGTAGTACCCTGCCTGTAGTACGGGAAGCAGAGGTGTGTTTACTTTTATTGTGTGTCTGTTATGTTTCACTGGTCTAGTTGGGGGGGGGGGTTTGATGCTACGTGTTACACATTGGTTGATTGGACCCCTCACCCCCATTTGTACGGCCTGTGAACATATGTAATTCTTAATTGCTGTATCATATCCTAGCTATACATATGTGTTTATTTACACACACACACACACACACACACACACACACACACACACACACACACACACACACATATATATCTATATATATATATATATATATATATATATATATATATATATATATATATCTACATAACTATATACATATATATCTGTATATGTATGCATGCATATATATATATTTATATATTGCTGTATATATATGTCTGACATATGGATGTGTGGGTGTCTGCATATGTATATATCTATATGTGGGTATTTATATGTATTCTGTCTCTGTATGTATACATTTGTACTACAGAGAGGGAGAGGTGTATCTCCATGTAGCTATGGGTAGATATACACACACATACCTCGACATATATACACCTATATTTGGTTATTCCGTTCTTTGCCGTGTAGAATATACTTTGCTGCAGTTGGACTCGTAGTGGGCGTGACTGCTCATTGGGCAGCACCTCTGCCCAATGAACACTATTGCTTACTTCCCTGGGGCTGTCCGTATAGACCCATTCCAGCAAACACCTGCACGCCTAGACCCATAATTAGCTACCCATAGTTCCCCACCCGCACCTCCTCTACAGCACTCATCCTTACTGTGGGTGCAGAAAGGGTCTAAACATACCACTACACAATGCCCACTCTCCACTTCATGGGACCCATCTCGTACGTTGCCTCGACCCATGGGTCATCAGGGTTTCCCACCCTTGTATTCCGGGTATGTACAAACCCCACCTTGACAGATCATCGCATGGGCTTCCTCCCATAATATGACAATTTTTGGGGTGTCCCGCAAGGGACACTCCTTTCTCTGTTCCAAGATTAGATTTCACGGGTCCCCTGTGTCCCCCCCCCCCCGGTTGTATCCTGCCTGTGGTCTGGGGAGCAGTGGACTGTTTACATTGTTTGTGGGGTTTTTTGTATGTTTCTTCTGTCCAGCTGGGGGGAGGGGGAAGGTCATGCTACATGTTACACGTTTCTTTCTTGGGCCCCTCACCTTCACTGGCATGGCCTTTGAACAAATGTCATTCTTGGATGCTGTATCTTATCATAGGTATATATCTGTGTATATCTGTGCACACACACACACACACACACACACACACACACACACACACACACACACACACACACACACACACATATATATATATATATATATGTGTGTGTGTGTATATATATATATATATATATATATATATATATATATATATATATGTATATATATATATATATATATATATATATATATATATATATATAGATATATACATTTTGCTGTATATATATATCTAACAACATGTGGATGGATGGGTGCCTGCATATGTATATCTGTATTTGTGGGTATTTATTTATATGTCTATCTATGTATGTATACATTTGTTCTACATAGAGGGGTGTTTTATATCTATATAGTTATGGTATTCATATGAACACATATACCTCTAATTCTTTCGCTACATATCCGGTAATGTTGACTGGTATTGCTGGGTACTGTGCTTCGTGTGCATATCAGCCATCCTTGTGTGCCACGTATGCTTTGCGATACCTACGACTGACTCCGTCAGTGTACACAGACCCACACGTGACACCAGCCATTTGATACGGTGTGTTTAAGGCACGTTTAGATGGTTGTGAGAGGGTTTGCACAGAGGTTAGCACTGCTGACTTCTGGTCACAGTGTGTTACACGCAGTTAGCATATCCTTTGCTTGATCTGTGTTGGTGGTGCTTCACCCTGCCCATACGCACTTGCCCACGCTTACTATTGCTTACATTTGCTTACTTCTACTTATCTGTACTTATGCCTGCTTATTGCTGACTTATTCATTGTGGTACTCACTCTTCACATGTGCATTTCATGCAGTACTCCAGTTCAAATTTAATTGTTATTTGGTACGTTCTACAGCAATTAAATGTACAAAATTCTCCGTATACAGATTCCGCTTGAAAAATGGCATGTGCTGCAGTGGGACATGAGCCAGAAATGCTTCCTCCTCCTTAGGCGGATGCTCTGACCACTATGCTATTGCTGTGCTGCTTCATTTGCTATACCTTTCTTGTTATCCTCTTCAGCCTTTCATGCTGCTTTACCCGTAGCTACGGGATGGGCAGACCTGCGCACCTATGGTTAGCTGTACTCGGAGTTTTAAAAACATTACTACAAGGATTTCTTCATGTTTTCTTTCAGTATACTGTTGCTGTTGAACACATGGGGACTGTTGGTGGGGATATGCGGACACTTATGTGCGGTCTCGCTCTTTTATGTACACATTCTTCTGTTCTACTTTGCAGGGGCATGTTTATTCTGAGAGCTCTGCTCTCAGCCACGCCCCTTGCACTCATCCACGCTCCATGTAGCATTAGGTGTTCAGGCAGGGCGCCTTCCTTAATATGCATGGTGTGCTGCCATCCTCCTCTTAAACTGGCACTTCTGTGCAGGACTAGAGTAGTCCTGCACGGAGGATTAGTGAATCCGGGGGTATATGTAGATTTATTTCTATATGTATATACACAAATATGCACTCACAGGCACAGACTGAAATATGTACAATGAATATACAGTTGCATTTTGTAACAGTGAATGCTCAGAACAGCAAATGCTTTTTGTGCTGTTAAATAAGAGTAAACACTCAGAAAAGTAAATGCTCTGTTTTTAGTGTTTCAGCCTGCTGATTGCTTTCTATGTGAGATCCAGTTGCAGTGGAGCAGTGAATTTGTTTTTACCCAGCTGTTGTGTGATCTCAGAGTTGATATATATAATTAGCGGGGAAGTGGAGGTGAATGAAGTGACATTTTCAGTAGTGTTATTAAGATGATCAAGGAATTTTACATATCTGGAGATAGAAGTGGAGGTTTTACCTAGCGCCGTAAAGTATTGTTTTTGTTTTAGAAGATTTTAGCAGTGTTCATCACTGGCCCATTGAATAAGAGCATGATAATTAGCCTGAAGTTCAAGTTCAAGAGAGGAGACTGAATGGTTGGAGTGGAATAGGACTATGGCATTAGCATAAAGTAGAGGAGGAAGAAGGGGTAAGTCAAAAGGTAGAAAAGAGAAATGCCCAAATAGATCCTTGGGGGACACCCTTCTGCAGAAGGACTGATGTGAAGGTTGATCAATTGAAATTTACTGAGAAGTATCAGTTCGAGGTAGTTTTGAACCAGGCAGTGTCATTACTAATGCCTGTTTCAGTGAGATGGTCTAGGAAAATTGAGTGATTGGCAAGATCAAAGCCTCTAGTGATGTCAATAAAAATGGCTTCAGTAATTAGGCCTTTATCCCTTCCAAGAAGAATGCTATTACTGAGTGTCCAGATAACTGCAGATGTACTATGACCAGACCAAAAGCCATGCTGCTTTTGAGAGAGAAGGTAGTATTGGTTGATGTATTTAGTGAGTTACCAGTAAAGTATTTTTTTTCTAGAATCTTTCTTAGGGCAGGGAGAATAAAAAGGGGCCGAAAGTCTGAAGCATTATATGGATTTGGGTTTGTTAGAGACAGGCTTTCAAATGGCATTCTTCTAGATCTTAGGCATAATATCATGTGTAATACACATGTTGTACATGTGTTTCATTGGGGTTATGATGTCGTCTCCACAGTGATAAATAAACCAGGGGTGAAGGTTCCCAGTACCAGGGGCATTATCAAATTTAAGCTGTTCTTGCAGTTGGTAGCTGTTCTTGGATGTGTTATTTCTGATGTAGAATGAAGGGTTGCATGGACAAGAGGTGGGAGTGTCAGATGCAGTCTGGAATTGGCTAAGGAAAGTCCTGGGAAGGTTGTAGAAATGAGAAAGGAAAACAGAGGCAGAAAGATGAAAGTATATGAAATTCATGGAGGGAAGGTTCTTCCATCCTGTAAGACCATTGACCTCTTTCCAGAAGTTTTTTAGGTGATTTTATTACTAAGAATTGGTATGATTTCATATGGTGACATTTATGACAGAATATAGTTTGCTTGGCAAGGTTGCAGAGCTGGGTGTATCACTGTCTGTGTAGGAAGTGCTTTCTAAGAATGCTATGCCTTATATCAGATGTTTAGAATAGCTTTAGGTTCATAGGTTAACCAGTTGTTAGCTTTAGGTTTCTATAGTGCTTGGATTACTGTGAAACAGGAGTTTTACAGTTCAGTCAGGATAGAGCTGAGTAGCTCCGCAACAGTTTTAGGGTCAGATGAATTCAGAAATGGTTACCAATCAATTACATTTGAGATAAGAGACAGTTTGTTAGTTAATAAGAGCTCCATGAAGGGTGTGATGAGATGCACTGAGGTTGGTTCTAGGAAGATGAGATCTGAGCTGGGTGAAGATGAACTGTATTAGAAGAACATTCAGGTCATTGGAAATATGACTGAGCAGGCTGGGATTGAAGTCTCCAAGTATTATAAGATTTCTGATATTATTTTATATTATTATATATTTTATATTATTTTTATTAATTAACATACATTTCCATTATTTTGATAGCATTCCAAAAAAATGCACAGAAAACTGAATCCATTGCTTTGTCATTTTCCATCAGCAAAGGTGAGACTATAACCTGGTGAGCCACATAATATTTGATGCGTAGCTGAGCTTTTCCCAGGTAATTTCATCTCATTTCTAGGCATATAACTGCCACTTTTGTCTCACCAGGTAATATAAATTACATACACAGCATTATGGCATTATATTAAGGATCTGCCAAAAATGTGAACATTCATATTGTTATTTTACCCTGATCTGCCTGTAAATGACATATGCCTTGCAACATCTGCAACCTTTTCAGATAACTATAAATTAAAGTGTGTCATGAAAATGCTAGAAAAATTATCTACAACCAACTCACTGATTATTTACAACAATGGCATCTTCTATCCAGAAAGCAACATGGATTCTGGTCTGAATACAGTATTATAACGGCTCCCTACTCCCTCACTGATGGCATCCTATTCAGTATGGACAAAAGCAACCTAACAGTAGCTGTCTTCACTGACTTCACACAAGCCAGTGTGAGCACTAGAATTGTTTTACCTGCATGGTATAATTGTTTTACTGCTGAATTATTTTAACTGCATGGTAAAACTGATTTACTGCTGAATTATCACTACCTGAACTGGCTACAATTAACTTAGAGCATAACACTGAAGTGTGTAACACGACAGCTAAGTGTCTGGTTTCTCTAAATGTAATTAACTACCCGCCTCAGCATTGGGTCTGATTTGTCTAAATACAGTAAACTAAATGCCTCTGTCAAGCGAACCTGTTGCTAAATGAGCTGTTAAGTGAAACGGCATGTTCTAGATTACCGTTAATGTTAATTTCTGTTCTGGCCTCATTTGCTAGATGTGCAGTTAAGGTAAAACAGGATAGTTACTGCTAGTCGTTACAGGGACCGACTTACTATATACACAGTCCAAGTGGAATAG
Source organism: Protopterus annectens (assembly GCF_019279795.1). Lineage (NCBI taxonomy): Eukaryota > Metazoa > Chordata > Ceratodontiformes > Protopteridae > Protopterus > Protopterus annectens. The sequence goes on from NC_056731.1 coordinate 712,835,512, forward strand.
CATTGTAATGTGATCCATCTGTTCCATAGGGCATTATTAGAACAGCTGTTTTTAGGTATAACAAAATGCCTGCCAGCTGCAAAGCTCCTATCAATTTAAAATGTTGATATAAGGTCTTCTACACTACAATTGCAATATATATTGATAGCATATATTCTACTAAACTGTAATTGCATGTTGGCATTTATATTCTAGGCAAAAGAGCAAGCTGCAAAAGCATACAAACCGGGAAGCAATCTGTTAAAATTAGACCTGCATTGCCTTACTTTCTAGCCAGAAATAACAGTTGTAATAGCATACATACCCAAGAAACAGTCTGTTTAAAGTTAGACCTGTGTAGCTTTATTTTCCAGCTAAATAACTGCAGTAGCAATAGCATACTTACCCTGGAAACAGTCTGTTAAAATTAGACCCTTGTTGCCTTATTTTCCACACAAAAACATCAGTTATAAAAGTGTATATACCTCCAAAACAAGTCTGTTTTAAATTAGAACTATGTAGCATTAATTTCCAGCCAAATGCAGCAGTTGCAATAGCACACATACCCGGGAAACAGTCTGTAAAATTAGACCTGTTCAGCTTTATTTTCCAGCCAAAAACAGCAGTAATAATAGCGCACATACCCTGGAAACTGTCTGTTTAATGCTAGACCTGTGTAGCTACTTTATGGGATATAATTAATAATGACTGAAGCAATGCATTCTGTTGGTCATGCTTAACAAACCTTGAAAGTGATTATACTTTCCACAGTAGATTTCTAACTCAGTTTATATTTCTAGAACTGTATATAATACACCCATATGACTGATCTTAGAGTAAACTAATTCCTATCTTCCTATTGTCTTGCCCTTTATTAGGTACAATCCCCCTCACAGAAACTGTCTCCTTCACTCCATTGCAGAAGAACCAAGCAAAGTGAAGGATAGAAAAACCCATCCACCCAAACTATGGACTGAACCTAGCAGGAGCCAGTCTATAGGGCATTTAAGTACATCTTAGTGTACCTTTTCATCTGTATATGTATTACCCCTCAGGCTTGGCTTACTCAGCTCTCTAGTATATACCCCCTTGACCCCTACCCCATTCTACCCTGATTATCATCCCATCTTCATTCAGTTATAACAAGCTGTAGACCTTGTACTCCCAAGACTAATTTTTCTTTTTTCTCTCTGTACACTCTTCTCTGAGACTACTACTTCCCCTACAAAATTAGTGTACTGAAGCCTAAGCAGCTCATATACCCTTCCCCGAACTACTAGCTTTCCCTGCTTCCCTCGACTGCTATCTCCCCCTCAGAAATAAACTCCAGCCTATACATCAGCTGCAGCCCTTGGTCTAACTGTTATCATCCAGCATTAACTGTCTAATTAATCAAGTAAGCAAAAGTTTACCTGGCTGACTGTTTTTGTCACAGTAGTGTCTCCACTGCCAGGGCCACCCCACTCCATTCACCTTCCATTTCGCTCTGGGATCACTCTGCTCCCTTACCCTACCCCCTTTCCCACCCACTCCATATCAGTTTCATTTATACTTACAGACCACACCCTCAATTAGTGCTCTGTTCCTCACACCAGTGTAATTAGCCTATCACAAGCTAATACAACCTCACACTCACCACAACTACCACAATGCTCTCACGCTCAATCCAATCAGACCACATAGACTTAACAAAATACATCACCCACTACATCTACTTTTACTCATAAAGGGAGCTATGTTCCACAGAATAAAGATTCACATACTAAAAACCCTATTGTATACAATTACAACTTTATACTGCTTCAGCTCTCAGCCCTTACCACTTACAACTGTCTACTCCAAAATAACATATCCTCTCCAGTGCAAACAACAACCAGTAACCATCACTTTGTCACTCCAAACATACATATAGCTCTATACTTCATCAAACCCCCCCACACTTACTATTACCCACATAAAATACTGTCCCTGAAATGCAAAACCCAGACCGCTACCTAAAATACTGTATGATAATCAATATGTTTTGCAAACTCTATCTACATATAAAAAATAAACTAATATGCAGTGGTGACATACATCCAAATCCAGGTCCCACCACACTGCCCAGCCCAGACCCCGATCAAAAATCTCCTCTCACCTATACACACAAGGCCTCTCTCCTCTTTATTAACCTTAATGTAAGAAGTATCTTAAATAAAGTTCATGAGCTGCATCCCCTATTAGCCCTATATAAACCTGCAATTGATTTGCTAACAGTGACATGGCCTAAGTCAGAAATTAGCAACAATGACATAACAGCACCTGGATATAACATCAGTCACAAAGACAGAATAGACAAGAGGGGAGGGGGTGTAGCACTACTATTTCAAAACCATCTCATTATAAATGTTAATTTACCTCAAACAGAGAATGCAGACATCATACTTGCAAGGGTAAAACTGAACCACAAGAAACAAATAAATATTATAGGCTGCTACTGCCCAGCAGGCAATAGCATTGCCAGTATGGAAACTCTACCAGAGTGGATCTCTAACTCTCTACCTCAAGAAAATATTTTGTTAGGAGACTTTAATATAGACTGGCACAACTGCACTGGCTATAATCCATTCTCCCACATTAACCTCTATGGGTTTACCCAATTTATCACATCCCTTACTAGAACTCACAAAACCTCAAAACACCAGTCCATTCTGGATTGGATTCTTATATCTGATCCCTCACTCGCATCTCAATTAGGCTGTTTCCCCGACGGCCTTAGCGACCATCAACCTACCTTCCTTCTTAAGAGTAGAACTTATCACATTTCCCAGACAGCCTTTAGAGTAGTGAGGAACAAAAAGAACTTCAAGCCAGAAGAGTTTATAAATTCCCTAAAATACTGCAATTGGAAACCAGTAACACAACTATCACTAGATGAGACAGTCCACTATTTTAACACATCCTTCCTACAAATATTAAACCATCATGCACCCACCATAACCATTAGGATAAATGAAAAATATGCCCCTTGCCTAACTAAGGTAACTAAATCCATTCTCAAAGACAGGAACAAAACATAGATACAGTTTCACAAAACCAGAACCCAATCAACAAAACCAAAGTACTCAGAATTCCATAACAAAGCCAAAAAGATGATTACGCTAGATAAGATCAGCTACTACCAAAACATCCAGGAGAAATATGCTCACAACCCTCAAAAATTCTGGGCCACTATAAACTTTATACTTCAACCAAGCAAATCCAGCACCTCAATACCAGTAACAGTAAACAAGCATGAGAATATCCCCACTCAGTTCAATAAATATTGCATTGAAACAGCTAAGGACCAGGCAGATTCTCAGTGCAATAGTACTTGTAATGTCCTAACAACCCAACAAACATGCACAGACACACTAGACAATACATCCCACTTTACCTTACACCCAGTATCAACCAAATCCAATTTAAAACTCCTCCCCAAGCTCAAACCTACCGGCCTGGCTGCATATAACTTACCAACAAAATTCCTACAGCTAGCTACAGAGGATATAGCCTATCCTGTCACCATTCTAATTAATAGGTCAATATCAGAGTGTAAGGTACCTACTATATGGAAGATCTCCCATATAATACCACTGCATAAAGGTGGAAGCTCCCTAGAGCTCAATAACTACCAACCGATTGCTATTCTGTCACACTTAGCAAAAATACTCGAAAGAATAGCTCATACACAACAAATGCACTTCCTGCTGCAAAACAATCTCCTAACTAAATATTAGCATGGTTTCAGACCTTTCCACAGCACCGCCACAGCACTAATGTCCTTTACCAACACTGTCAACCACCACAGAAACAATGGACTACTCGTTTCTGCCACTTTTTTAAATCTGTCCAAAGCCTTCGATATGGTCAACCATAATAGACTGCTTAAAACACTATCCTCCCTAAACATCACCACCCCCTATAGCATATAGTTCAAAAGCTACCTGTCAGAATGCCAACAAGCAGTAAAATGGCAGAACCAACTATTCTCTCTCCTCCAAGTATCGCTGGGAGTCCCTCAAGGCTCGATACTGGGCCCACTACTCTTCTCTCTTTTCACCAATCATCACTCACCCTCCATTCCCAATTGCTCAGTAGTACAATACGCTGATGACACCACCCTCATATGTTCAGCCCACACACTGGCAGACCTTCACTCCATAACCCAACACTGCTTCTCATTAGCTGAGACCTGGTTCAGTAATGCCCAGCTTATGCTAAATCCAAATAAAACTTCTCCTCTTCAGTCCCTGTAGCTCCCCTCCCCCAAGTGACAACTTTACCATCATGTCAGACAACAAAACCATTATCACTCCTACCTCCCACACCAAACTGTTAGGTATAAAAATAGATAACCTAAAATTCGACATTCATATAGCCCAAACTATCAAGAAAGTTCACAAAAAATGGTCTCCTTTACCAGAACAAACAATTCCACACTAAACACACCAAAACTACTATTGCCAGGACACATCTGTTGTCTACCCTCCTCTATGCACCCCCAATTCTAATCAACCTTGTTAATCTGACCTACAGAAATTAGACTCTTGCTACCACAAGATTGCTAGGTTTGCCATTGAGACACCATATAAGACTCATCACTGTGTAGTTCTCAAACAACTAAACTGGTTAGAGCTACCTCATCTCTTGAAACTCAATCAGTTATCTTTAGCATACAAACTATATTACAACCCAACTAAAACTCCAGCTCTCCAAAACCTAATTATCCCACACTCTACAACAAGAACCTTAAGATCTAGTACCCAAAACCACTTAGATGTCATCAAGCATAATAAGAATCCAGGGAAATCCCTTCTCAGTTATTCTGTTTCTAAAGCTTGGAATACTCTTCCTAGCCACCTGACGTATATAAGTTCCAACTCACAGTTTAAAAAACTCCTAAAAGCACACTATAAGAATAACTGGTTATGCTCCTGTGGCCCTCCCCCCAGGGTAAATGCTTACTCTACAGCCTACACTCCATACTAACCAATATGCCCCACATACCTTTCTCTATATATTAGTACTACCCACCTCAATAAGTTTCAAAAACACAAGTATCACAACATTAGTACTAAGGTAAGCTAAGACCCTCCTACATCAAAAACGTAATATATGGGTAAGACTCCTAATATTGTACTCTATATGAATGTAACTGTTATTAAGTTTCAATGATTACCATTGTAGAATCAGCAGCAAGGTTGTTGGTAATGCTCAACACTCTTACTATGAACTAAATGCTATTGTTTCGCATCTTGTTTAGTATGTAGTATCCTATAGCATTCTACTGTATTACAACTTCTATTCATTGTATAAACCTTGTTGATCTCTTACTGATTGATTGTGTATGTACATATTTTTATCTGGAGCTTTTCTCCCTGGGCCTCTGCTGAAAATGGACCTGTGTTAAGTCAGACTTTCCCAGTAAACAAATGTAAAATAAAATAAATAAATTGACCGTAGCTCACTATTTGACAAATTAACTGAAATAGGCATCAGTGATTATACAAAACCTTGGTTTCTAGATTTACTCACCAATAGATCCTTCAAGGTGAAAGTGGGCACTACCACCTCTGACAAAGCCCTGCTACTGAAAATAATTCCCCCGTGGTTCCACTTTAGCCCCTTTGCTATTTTCCAAATTTATCAACAAACTCCCACCTGATCACCTCCAGATAACCCTAATTCTTTATGCAGATGACATGGTAATCTACGGCTCAAATAAATCCCATTCTGTTATTCAAACTCATCTCCAAAATGAGCTCCAAACTCTCAATCAATGGCTAACATGCCACAGACTTCTATTCTGTCTCTCAAAACCAAAAGCAATGGTATTTAAAACCAGTCAAATAATAGCCAAAGCACTCAGCTTTCTTAATATTAAATATATTAACAATACCACCATAGTAACTACTACATTCTTCAAATACCTTAGCATTTGGCTGGACCAGTCTCTTAGCATTCACTTGCACATTCAAAATGCATAGAAAAACATCAACACACTACTTTTCCAGGAAAACAAAATATCACCTTATCTTTCCAATCCAACCAAATCTGCCATATTCAAATAAATATTCTTATCTCAACTCAAGTATGGGCTACCCATAATTGCTGCAGCCTAAATGAAAAATGCCACCACATTATACAAACCATCTCCAAAAAAATCTGCTAGTTCATTATTACATCCCCCTACTAAAGATCACCACTGCTTAACTCTTGCCAAAGCCCAATGCCTCCCAATACATTTGAGAGCCAACCTCCTACCAGAATCACTAATTCATAAAACCCTTTCACTAAACACATCTTCTCACTCATAAACTCTTCACAAAACCCACCCTACAAATTCCAAAAAACAAACTTCACTGCACTGATTACCCATTCTACATCATAGCACCTAAACTATGGAACCCCATTCCTCTGTCAGTACTCAGACTTCAGACAACAGCTTGAGGAACACCTCTTCACCCAAACAAAGTGCAACTGCACTCACACAGGTCACATTACATGAACCCAGTAGCTCTCTCACACCCTTTTATCCATATTTCATCCTTTGCTCTCTCATCTTGTCATCCCTTCACTTATTACCTTTCATTCATGCTACCTTCCTCATCTCTTTGCAGCTCTCATACTTTCTACTTCCTTCCTCTCTGCATGCTTCTCTTAGATATTTCTCTGTCTCCACCATAATGTATCCTCTCCTGCAGCTATCTGCACTCTTCACTTCTTCTAATACCTTCACTTCTCTCCCTATAATATACTACGTCGCTATCCATTTATGATGGCAACATCTTCATAATGTTCCGCTAAGCATGATGCCATTTGTTTATCCATGCCTTGATACTGTAAGCTGCTTTTCAGCTTGTTGAACTAAATGTTGCATATTCACACATCTGAAAATATTTACATATATTTTTAGCATATTCTTGTTATCTGTAAAGGTGTTTTGTTAATTTCTTATGTGATCCTGTTCACCCAGATAATAAGCTGTCCGTTTATGATTGCTACACCTCCATAAGCTCTGCTAAGTATGATACTATTTTTTTCATCCATGCCTTGATACTGTAAGTTGCTTTTTGGCTTCTTTAACTAAATGTTGCATATTCTTGCATTTGAACATATGTATATATGTTTTGGCATATTCTTGTTATCTGTGAAGGTGTTTTGTTAATTTCTTATGTGATTCTGTTCACCCAGGCTGTGCCAAAATGGTTCATGGAGATCAGTGCATCACCTAGGTAACAAATATAAATAAACTAAAATAAATGCACACAATAGACATGGTTTACAATTTAAATGGCTGTCATCCACAGAGGTACTTGTCTCATACTGTGTGCACATCTAAGAATGTAATATTTTCAAACACCCTGAAATATATACCCAAGCTGTTAACCATAAAGTTGGGTTGCCCCACTGACGCAGTCATCATGTAAGTAAGTTACACAGCATTACTGGGATTTATTTTTTAAATCATTAAACAAACCTGAAGGAAAAGTGTTATGAAGCACACAGAATGACATATCAGTATAAATACTGATGAAAATGTATCACAGTAGTTAGACAGCTATGTTTTTCAATACAAAATGGTGAGATGTTAGGGTTGGGACAGTGTCACTTATTACAGTCCTCTATTGATGTTTGTTGGACCACCATGACCCAGTCAGAGAGTTGGTGTGTGTAATTATAACATTGCCAGACCTGGACAACCATCCTAAAGATCCCCATTCTCATGAAAAGCTGTCTGGCAATTGAGTTGCGCACTGATGGCTGGGAAGGACTTCTCTGGTACTCTCAGTCTCCTTACATATGTCGCACATGCCTGAAGCACATGCATCATTTAGCGCTACATCCAGCTGGGCACTCAGATGTAGATCATTCACCTTTCAGATGCTGCTGTGTCAAGCTCACTGAAGTAAAGCACACAGTTCACAAGACAAGATAGAATGTACCGAAAGCAGAATGTTTATCAGATTTTAAAATTCATGCACTCATGAAGATGGACCCTACAGAGTTATACACTATATACATTTACGTCATATGCCTGCACATTGTCAGGTATCTTGTATGCCTACAGGGTTACTATAGCATATACTGTTTTCCACCAGCTTACGCAGACACACACCAGTAGAATTCTATAATATGCTATGGTATTGAATTTCTTTAATTATACTAGGAGCAAAATGTGTTTAAATGAAAGTTTAGCCCAGTAAGTCCTCAGTCTTCCTTAATACCCTGGGTTGTGTATATTTCAACTCTTATTGCTATTACTATATATTGCTTTTTCTTTAATTGTTGTGTAGTACTGATAATGTCACCAAATGGTATAAATTGTGTAGGAATCCACATTTCTGAAACTGATGTATACTGTCTGTTTATGGATGTTCTGGAAATCACTAGAAGGTCTCTTGTGTTCTTAAACTTAGAGTAATTCTGAAGGCATATGATGGTGTGTGTTTGGAAAGAATGAGTTTTGCACAATTTGTTTTGTAATACTGTCTTTGACTGCTTTACACTGTATTACTTTCTAAAACATTGCAGTATATTGTCCTAACATGGACTCTGCCTTGTGGACATCTACAATCTGTCTACAAATATGTGACAGGCATCCTGTACTATTCATAACATATCTGCATCTTTTGTGGGTACTGATAAATATTTATGTCAGTCCTGTAGCTATGTAGTTTACCTTGTATGAGTGCACATTTTTGTATGGGTACTGCTTCTGTATGTGTTTGACAGATGGTCAGTATACTTGCCACTGTATAGGTACCATTAGGAACATGACATTGGTGTAGAAAGTTAAAGTTATGAACTGTCAATATGCTTCTTTTTGTGGTCTAGGGAATGATCTCAGCTTCCATTTACCTGTGTGTGATTCTGAGTAAGTCACTTAACCACACAGTGCTTCTAGGTTGAATTTGAAAATAGTTGATGCGGTTTAGTGCTCTAACACAAATGACTAATAGAAATAAATACTTTAATGATTATAAGTCATTAAAACATACACCTTTAGCTAGCAGTATACTATATATAACAGTGGATGCATGCTTCTATGCTGATGACTAAATATTTCTGCTACACTTTCCAGTGACTATACAAATACAATGTGAATATCCTTAAAAACAAACCACAGCATGAAGTCTGTCTTAAAAATAAACTTATAAAAATGCTTACATAAGACGCACTGGTACCAGTACAACAAATCTCCTCACTTCCTGGTATAATAAACCAAATTGATGTTTCTTGATCCAAAAAGACTTTATTGAAGCACAGTACTGTACTTCCGTTTATTATACCAGGAAGTGAGGAGATTTTTTTGTATTGGTATCAGTGTGTCTTATGTCGGCATTTTTATAATGTGAATATCCTTTGCAACTGGTTTGTACATATTTCACAAAATCACAGTATTTGATTTTGTGTATTTGAACATTATTATGTGAATTTGATGTCACTGTCCCCTTAAAGTTAGCATTGTCCATGTATGCAACCAGTAATGGCAGGCATTGCAGATACACCTTGAGTTTTGCATATGTGTAGACCAAGTCAACAGAGAGATAACTTTGCTAAGCACAAAAATGAAATAATCATTGATGCCCTTCTAGAATATGGATAAAATGAGAGTAGGGGGCATGCTGAGACAGTTTGTGGCAGAACCACACCTGGGAGGACATTGCCTGGAGAGTGAGTGAAGTAAGTGGGCATGGCACGATGTCAGGAGTATGCTGTCATTCTTACAATGTCATGATTCTACTTGCTGCATCCCACATTAGTGAGTACAGCTGCCAACATGATGTCACTGGTGGTGGGCCTTCAGCACTGGCCCATCAGAAACATTACCACCAGCATTGCAGAATGCATAAGTCACCAGGTGGTGGCACTGAGGTTGGTGTTCCCATAAGCAGAGGACTATGAGACACATACAGCATTACTGTTTTGCATAAACAATAGGTCATGTTTCTTACAGGAAGACAACCTCATAGGAGTTATGTAGCATTATCAGAGAATGATAGACCAGGTAAGTCCTGTCATATGTTAACTCAGCATGCATAGATTCCCTGTATAGCCTTACAGATCACATGTATTTTACACATATTGCATTACAGGTCCTTCACATGCTTTGAGGTCATCCACCCATTCACCAGGTATGTACACCTTTATACTGTTTTACAGTATACACTTTTTTTGGTACTCAACGGTTGGTTTAATTAAATGTAGCTTATTGTATGTTGGCTGCAATGTTTGATTGTATGTCTGTTTCCAACTTTGCAGATCATTCACATCCTGTATCTCCTCTACTGACCCTGACACAGTGGGTGATGTGGTTAAGGGAAAGAGAGCATGGCCACTGACACACAAGACACTACACTTGGAGTCTATCATTCAAGTTGGTGGTGGGCAGTCCCTATGGCAAGGATGTATCCTCCAACCAAAAGGACTGTGAACACAATCAGTATTGCAAACGTGGAATATCAAAATGAAGACCCTGCTCAATTATCCCTTAAGTGCTCTGAAAGTGGTGGTGACATGGGTCTACCTCGGTCTTCAGACATCCATAGAAGGAAATGCGCCCATGTGACTAAGATGCATGAACCTATCTCAGAAAGTTTATGCCTGTTGCTAGAGGAATATGAGTGATCACAACATAATCATGGCACCAGTCTCTTGGGCAATTCATCATATTACACACCACAGCTGTGTACTGCATGAGAGTCAGGAGAGTAGGTATACTGAGTTCATGGAATCCCTTGCTGTTCAATGAGACAGTGTGGTGTCTATCACACACTCTGAGAAGCAGCTTGTCTCAGCTGCTCTACAACAGTGTCACAGTACTTCAAGGGCCATACATTCCCTGACCCATATACTCTATATGGCACTTGTGGGTGAAGTGTTAGCTCATGTTACATGCCCTTTCCGTGGCACTCAGATATCCATGCTACCTGCAATGTAATGTGCACTTACAGCAGATTTTGGTCACCATGCTCATACAGACAGCAATGCTACATGGGGCAGACCAAATGCCACTTTTTACACTCCTACTGTGCCAACCCCTATATAATCCCCCATCAGTAGAGACCTGGTGCAACATCATGAGACCAGGATATTCTCATGTGACAGGGGTACCTAAGGCTATATCATGTACTGTGAATGTGGGCAACTTTGTCAACATTAGTGTTACCATGGCAGGAATCTCAATGTGTGCATGTTGGTGTGTACATCTAACCTACGGCAATGATAAATGCTGTGCCAACCACAGCATACTGCACATGTCTGTGGTCTTTGTGTTGCCTGATATCACATTGTCACAAGTTTGAGAATGTGTTGCACAAAGCTTGGCAATATATTTGATCCTTTTTTCTATTATATTGCTCAAGTGTGATTTCTATTTTCAACTATAATATCAACTGAACTACAAATATCTACCACAGTGACAATGAATATCTTTATGACATGTCTCACACAGCATACAGCACAGTTAGGGGATTTCTACAGTAGCTTATGACACTTTACTGATGCACATATGAGCATATCACAAATGTTGCATGCTCTGTGCACATGTAGGATATTATAACAAAGTGTGTGAGCTGAGGTATTACAGTGTCATTACGTTTTTTTAAGTACAGAAAACTGATGTTGTTTACATGTTGAAATGGAGTTTCTATTAGATTTGCATTCTGTATTGTTAGTAGACTGCTTTGACATGGCCTCTTCTTACTCTACATACACACACAACACGCACGCACACACACACACACACACACACACACACACACACACACACACACATCTGCAATACACATATTTAATGCCTGGCCACCGTAATATGTATGGGCTGAAGCAAACCACAAGCAGGATAAACACAGACAGCATGTCCATAGTAGTTCTTGTACAACTTCTAACATTTGAATTATGCTCTCATGGATACCCTGCTGCACTACTAACTATACAGAAGTTGCAGCTCTGTTTTCCCGCATGGTGTGGACATCATCCTGTATACATGTATGCATGTATGATGTTCCCTATGTACAATTCACATATATCAGGTATTTTATAGCTTTACAGACTGCTATTAGTACACATTACATGCAGCTCAGTGTACAAGTCTATGTATGGCATGTCAAGACTCAACATTCTGAGCCAAATGTTTCCAGATTGCCTGAGCCTGCATATATTACCACAACCTTCATCACCCACATCTTGTTGTCAACTCACCTGTGACCTTGTGAGCATCGTGTGAAGCTTGCACTGCTTTCATTTCAAATGACTAGAGTAATGGGTTAGATCATCTACCCCTAGGGCTAGCAGGCCATCATGTTTATATGTTATTATATTGCACAGCATTTCACACACAGTAATCACCTGTGCAGCCTTTTCCATTACATACTACACTGCACTCCTGAATATATGAAGACAACTGAATCTGGCTTTCAGTACACCAAATGCTTGATGGTGTTCCACATAGTGGTATTTGCAGACATGAATGGCACTCTGAATGATGTCATAAGCCAGACCTCCAGTGGATAACTGCAGTTACCTCTTGGTGTAGAGGAGAGTATGCATAACCAATGCATCATCAGCTAGTAGTGTAATTCACACATAATTCCTCCACAGGTATACTTACCAATCAATAGCCCCTCAGGGATGTCAACATCTTAAAATGTTTCCTGTAGGACACATTCCTGCCATATGGAGGCATCACATACACTGCAAGTATGTCCTGCAATAAAGATGAGGCCATCTGCTGAGCACACTAGCTAACAATTGTGTGATGTCCACCTCTTTTGGCTATTATATACCTGTGCACTGACACCAGTTGGTTTTTAATTGATGCATGAGTGCAATCAATTTTACCAAGGACATGGGGGAAATTGGCAATTGCATGGAACTGCTTCATGCCAGCCTGGCATTCCAATGGTGCATTTGGGAAGTGAATGTACTCATTCACTTTACTGCACATGACTAGCATGTATGTTCTAGTACACGAATAGCAGTGACCTTCCTATAGTATCACCCATGTGCCATTTTGAATGCCCGAGCAGCCAAAATAATAAGGGTCAAACTTTTGTTCCTACTGGGACCGGGTTACTCCACAGACTATGTTTAGACATGTGGGGTGCACACATCCCACACACAGTCTGCCCCAGCTCTCTCTCTCTCTCTCTCTCTAATCTAACATTTTTTGGTCAGAGAGGGGGCTTGACTTCACCCTGGCTTTTTGACATGCTGGTTGTCTTCTCAAAATAGGATGCATTTGCAGGTCTTCCTCTGACATCACCTGCAGTACCCCAGCCTGCTACAGTGCATTATCTGCATGCTCCATGTTTCTCATTAGCCTACAAAATCTTCAAAGTTAGAAAAATGTTATTTTTATAATGTAAATATAGCATCCAGCATTCATCTTCCAGAAAGTAATTGCTTGTCCCACCAATAGCATCCATTGCTTTTTATTTTCTTGCAAAAGCACATAGTATGTTTCAGAATTAGGCATACATTGGCAAAGGCTGCAGTTATACTGTTCCAGCCTCATTATAATATATCCTATAGTGTTTGATATTGTGGGATTGTTTGTGCCAGCAGCTCACTGAGGACTTCCTTTAGCATGTTATTCTGGGTGCATTTTTTTTTTTTTTGGAATCCAGCCCACAGTCAAAATGAATTTTAGAAACAAATAAGAAACAAATAAAAATGCTTCAGACCCTTAGCTCTGTTGTTGAATGGCCTGGTTATGTTCAGTAGTAATATCTTTTGATTTAACCAAATGACCATTCTTAAGGAGAGTTTTGCAAAAGACTAAGACAGATTTATTGAGTTGGCAGATACATTACACAGAAACAACTTTCTGTTTTAAGTCAGTGGCTGGTATCATAGACAGTGGAGGTTTGAAGAATAACACGACCGATTTGCACATCATTAGCTGGTTTATTACAGTAACTGAAATACTGCTAGTAATGTCAGACTGGAGGAACAAAGTCAGGCAAACACACTTTGGATGCTGGATGATGTTTTTTACTCACAAAAATACAGCAGGGGCACTGTAACTGAGATTACAGAAATTAAAGCGTATTGACATTTTCCATAGCAAACATAAATAAACCTTTAGAGATGGGTGTAATCTTACCATATAACATATCACATTTCACAGTGTTTGATATAAAACTGTCTCATTTTTGCAGGTACTTTTGTTGATCATGACATCACCCAGATAATTTTTGAAGCTAACCCACAATGCCTCACTACTTACATTAGTGCATATGATTCCATTTTTCAATACTAAGTATAGCAATGGAGGAATCTTGCATCACAATGAGACAAGTTGTCATCTGTGTCTCATAGATGGAACACCCTACATTATAAGCTAACACATGTGATGGCTAATTAGTGAAACCAGGATGCAAGTAAGTAGCTGTTCCTCTAAAGAAATATGGTTTCTTTCAATTTCCCAAAATGCTTTGCTGGTGTGTATAAATCATTGCCATTACCTAAGATGATATCACTTTGTGGGTGTGCGAATAAAAAAAAAAAAAAAAAAGCTGAGCTGACATAGAAAGCATTCAAAAATTGTCAAAATCTTTATTTCCAAACCATTTGCAGCTTTAACACCAGGAGTATACCCAGAAATTAAATTAACTATAAAACAAAGATGCATGAGAAGTTGAATGATACATTTTAAAGATACTGTATATGCCAGACAGCCCAGTTTTAAATACAGTATAAAAAGGGCCACTAATGTCAGATTATGGCAAGGGCGGAGCATAGGAATTACTCAAGAAACAGGGAAAAGGGACACAAAATATCTAGGTATAGTAGTCTGAAGAAAATCAGAAGAGATTTGAAAACATGGCTGTTTGAGGCTAGCTTCATTGTTGCAGAAGGATAAAGTCTTTACTATGGTGGAAATGAACCAAGTTTAGTTAACGGTTTAGCCATCTGATGAAAATATTATGGAGGGGATAGGTGTCCATGTGCCTATTGTGAGACAGAGGGAGAAGACATTGGCTGCACTGTATCATAGTCCCACGGAAGAAAGAAGATCCAATGGATATTCCAGGAGTGGTTATTTGTCCATCAAGCCATTTTAGACATACTTTTATCTCAAGCGCATTGAGTAAGTAGAGCATTGTGGTCTGTGCAGCGAAGTTGATCACTTGTCTTCCTGCCCAAGGAGATATAATTGCCTAAATGCTGGTGAAGGCACAAACAACTCTCATGGCTGCCTTGGCAATGACCCATCTGGATCTCTCTCATACTATACTAGAGACATCTAATTCTGGAAAACAAATAGGCATAGTCCAATTGGTAGAACTTCTAGGCAAACACAGGAACAAATAGCACCAATTAAACACAGCTCTGTGAGTGCCAGAATGGAAATAAATGCATTGTAAGGAGACAGGAGGTGGGATATCAAATTATTGTGTAGTAGGTTCAATGTGATAAAGATTACTGGGGTTCCTCTGAGAGCATAGATGATTAGGTCTACCCCAGTGAAGCCAATGGGAAGAAACACTGCAGAAAATCAAAGATGTGGTGAGTATGCATGAACTGAGGCCAGTCAAAGGATGGAAGGGTAATCTTAATGGGAACAAATTGACAAAGGAGTGGACTGCACTTTGTTAGGGGGCTTATCTGCTTCTGCTTGCTAAATACCAGTGGTTCCACATGAGGATTAGACCTTCCATCTTCTGGGGCAAAAAAAAAGCATTCACAAAGAAATCCTGCAAGATGAGAAAATTCACTGTTTCATGCTGTAGATTCTCAGCCATGTAACTGACATACACACATACATAAATGCATAAGTAAATAAATAAAAGATTAACAATCCAGATCCAGCAGTGTAGCTGGATAAAACCCTGATTATAGTCCAAATAACCAGAGTTCAATTAATGTCTTTGGTGCTTGGTAGAATTAGACCTATGCTAGCAAGTAGGAGTAGAGATGGTCATAGACAGTAGCAGTTCTTTGGGGAAAGGAGGCAGGCTTGTGTGATCTGGTACATAAGGCAGCTGATTGGCAGTAGCCTTCATAAAGCAAGTGCACAGGAGTATGCACTTGTACAGGGGAAGGCACTGAGGTTCTCATGGTGGTGTGTCACATATCCCCCTGCCCAAGGCAGGGTTTAGGCCAAATAACCAAAGTCCTCATAGCCAGATTGCTGGCAAAAACACATGCAATCTTCTTGGTTGCCTAAAAATGGTCACTTCCAAACAGCACTTAAAAATGGTCAGCAGGCATAGAGACAAAGAAAACATTAACATAAAACATACAAAAAGATGCAAAGAATGACTGCAGGCTGAAAAGTCAAGATCATTTTAACACCTGTACAAAAATAAACAGATATTTTAAATGAAATACTGTTCATACACAGTTCTACTATGCATTGTAGAGCCTCACTTGGTTGCTTCTCCAACTAAATGAACTAAGTAAAGAAAAACATTTTTGTTTGCACACTGACCTCTCAACTGTCTCTGCTTTGGAGGAACATTTATATTTTCAGACCAGATGAATGTACATGTTGCACACATTTTGGACGTATGTCTCACTTCTCCGGCTTGATTTACCCCATCACACAATTTTCTGAATCCCATCTCATCATATATCATTTTGAAGCTGTCTAGTACACAGAAAACTACACTGCCTGACCAACATACTAAAGGCAATAATAATTTAAAGAAGGAGGACACATATCTTATATCTCCCTTTTTTAAAAGCAAACATAAATGACCCTTTGGTACAATTTTTCAATATCGTTCATTAAAATCTACAGATTTTACACTGTCTCTTTGATAATACTGTATGTTCACATTTTTCCATAATTTTTGTCACTCTGTTTATTAAACATACTTCTGAGTAGTATCCCGCATTCCTACCGGAAGTTGGAAGAGTTGCGTATTATTTTCTATTCATTTTTTTATGCTAGTTAGATGTCCATTTCTGGCTAAATGTACCTACATTTCAGGAGCCTGTGTCTATTTTCAATGTCTCCAGGTTTAGTGGTGTACTTGGATCCCATAGCCCCATTTCTTTTACATACTAATTTCATTCTTGCAAAACCACTGAGAATAAATAAAAGTTGAAATACTTTGAAGCGCTGCTGGTGTACCTGTACAAACCACCTCTGCAGTGATGCATTACTGACACAGCAATGGAAGAGTTTCACAATGGGGAAGTGTACCTGACAAGGTAATACCTCGTCTAGTTTACACCTGAACAAGGATGGGAAAACCTTCACATTCATTACTATAGTTTTTCTGAAGACATATAATGATGCTATTCTAACTGTAAATGTTATTTAATGTAGTGCTGTAGTTCCTTTCTCCAAGGGAATAACCAAAATATACCTCCTATCTTGTTGAAGTCAAAGACTTTTTATTTATGAAATGCATATACAGCAACCACCAGTCCTACAAACTGCAAAACTGAGACCATTTCAGTTATCCAGGTATGCTGATTATTTTTAACAATTTCCACTTATGCTGTTAGTAACTAAACATCAAGATCTGCTCCAGTAGTATTGCCTTTTGTTTCCAAAAACTGCATAACTTTTCCTTCTTGCTTTAGCAATTTCTCATCTCTGATGTTTTAGGGAAGATCTTTTCATACAAGCTGCTAAGTCACTGTTATCAAGAATCCTGAATATAGAAATAAAACTTCTAATGCTCCCTTTGAGTAGTAAACTTCAGAATTGTGGACCATCATTCAAGTAAGTTTGTATTCACTTTTCTTTAAAAGCATATGACCTTTGCCCTACTTAGCTGCCTTGTATGAATTAGTTTTAGTCAGTAGGAGAGGACAGGTTTGCTAGGTTGGTGGGTACACTATACAAAGATAAGAAGAATACAGTACAACGAGCGACAAAGGACAATAAGGGGAAGCTAGCAGGAGAATTTTGTGGTAGGATGGTTTAGGCACTAGTCCATTCCCAATGCTGAAGGAAAGTCCACCAGCTTCTTAGCCCTAATTTGGGTTGTTCTAAACTTCTCTGCTTTAACAGAACTTCTGTCTCTAATAAGGAATGCAGTTTACTCTTCTCTCTGTCTGCCTATGCACACTTGTGTAACTAACAAAAAACTCCTTCTTCTGACCCACAGCAACGCAACAGTATACTACTTGTGGCAAATGTTTTTTTCTTGACCGTGCCTTCTGACTTAGAGTGTATTTCTTCTTGATTATGGTGTAATAGTTTCATTTTGTTGCTATTTATGGGTTATGGATGGTATCACTGAAGCAACTACTTGCAATCGAAGAATTTTATAACTGTTCTTGAAATAAGAGTATCAGGTAAATAAACTGTTGCTTATATACCAGAAGGTAATCAAGGTTCATAGGTTCATAGGTAGGTACTAGGCTATCGGCCCAAGGGCCTACGTAAGCCTAGCCAGCAAGGTACCATAGCTTACGCCATCCAAGAAAGTTATTTTCCTGTGCCACTGTCCAGCAGAGACAAAGAAGTGATCCCCGGGGTGTATTTCCTATTTCACATCCACTCATCAAGATTTTTCTTGAAGAGTGCTAATGAAGAACTTTGCTTGACATAGATGGATAGCTTGTTCCAGAGTATAGGAAGTCTCTGGGACAGGAATCTATCCCTCCAGCATGTCCTGTTTATTGTGGTGACAAGGTTTAGGTCCATAGAGCGTGTAGCTTGGTGGGATTGGGATTTCTTTAGGTGTAGCATGTCCAACAGCTCTGGGTTTGACATAGCTTTATATGTTAGGCAGAGATCACCTCGGAGTAGGTGATATGCTATGGAGTAAAGCTGGAGTTTTTTGAGGCGGTCAGTGTAGGGCATTTGTTTGAGGCCAGTAATCCTCTTTGTGAGGTGCTTCTGTGGCCTTTCCAGCTGCTGCAGATATCTTGTGAGGTACATTCCAAAAGGGGCGTTGTACTCTATAATGGGTTAAATGAGTGACCAGTAGAGGGGAACAATGACCTCTTTTTTCCTGGATGAGAACCCTTTTATGATGAGGTGTGCCATGTAGAAGGACTTCCTGACTACTGTGGCGATGTGACAATCAAAGGAGAGACTACTGTCCGCCTGGGTCCCAAGGTCTCTTATCACACATTCGGTGTATGTGGCAGTTCATAGGTACAGAGTTTTTACCAAAGGTGATGACACTGCACTTTTTGGCATTGAGCTTGAGGCCATGTCTCTGACACCAGGCATCTGTCTCAGTGAGGCCCTTCTGTAGGATGTCCACATCATTTGGGGACTTGACTATGGCTCCTAGTTTGCAGTCATCTGCTAACTTTGTCAGACAGAGGCCTTCTGTGTTAGCCTGTACTTCAGAGAAGTAGATACCAAACAGGAGAGGTCCCAGGACGGAACCCTGTGGCACTCCACTTGTCACTGCCTTGAGGTCAGATTTGGAGTCTGCAACTTTTACAGTGTGGGTTCTGTCAGTGAGCCAGTTGGCAACCCATCTTGTGACGTAGGGATTTATACCTAGTTTAGTAAGTTTAGCTATAATTCCAGAATGGGGGATGGTGTTGAAAGCCTTGGCGAGGTCAAGATAGGCTGTGTGAACCACCTTACCTTACCTTCATCCACGGCTTTGGTGACTGCCTCAAAGAAGTCGATCAGATTCAGAAGGCATGATCTGCCTTTCACAAACCCGAACTGGGTGGGATCCAGAGTTTGGAGGTTACCAATGTCTTTGTTTATGAGTTTCATGATTATACGTTCCATGGCCTTGCAGACGAGGCTCGTCAGGCTAATAGGTCAGTAGTTCCCGGGATCAGTGGTGACTCCCCCTTTGTGGAGTGGGATAACTGTTGCTGTTCACCATTCAGTGGGCACAAAGCCTGATGCGAGGCTATTATTGAACATGGTGTTTAAGTGGGGAGCCAGTTAGTTCTGAAGTTCGTGTAAAACGCAGCCTGGGATGTTGTCCGGTCCCATGGATGCTGTGTTTTTGACTTTAGAGAGTGCAGCTTTTACCTGCGTAGTTGTGATTACAGGGACTCTGCATTCTTCCTGTATAGATATGGGCCCTTTAGGGGGTGAGAGGGGGGTAAAGTTAGCACTGAACCGATCTGCCAGGATGTTGGCAATATCAGTTGGTTCTGTAATTTTCATGCCTTTGTGCTGTAACTCAGAGCAGATCTGCGTGTTGCCATCTATATTCTTGACATAGCTATAGAATGCTTTGTGGTTGTCCTTGGATTTAGTGGCAATTTTGTTTTTGTAGCTAGCTTTGGAGGATCTTATAAGGGAGCTCAGCTTCTTACTGAGGCTGACCAGGGAGCTCCTCCACTCATGGGATTTTACTCTCTTTTGCAACAGTTTCTTCCTTCTGTTGTACAGTTTGTTTATGGCAGAGGACCACCAGATTGGCTTCCTTGTTTTGGAGGATAGTGTCTTGGTTCTGTTTGGGATAGCACGATCCATGTACTCGTGTAAGTGCTTATAGAGTGCATTTGTGTAGGATTCAGCAGTTGTAACTGTATTGTCCATCTGCATGGGTGTCATGAAGTTCACCACTTCTGTCTTAAGAAGCATGTTCCTATTATAATATACTACATAAACATTCCAATTATGAACACTGCTAAATATTATACATCATTAGAACACTTGTCAGATGAAGGACCTCCCCCGAGAGCAGACCATCCTTTAACACTATATTAGTAGTCATAAAACAGAAGTAATCCGTGGTAAGGTATCACATCTCTTGTACATCATTAATTAGGGAAGTATATTTACTATGTGCGACAAGAACACCTGCCTGCTTGTTATGAGCTATGCAGCTCAATTCCTAATATTTTTTTTCTTTTATGTAGATTTTGAGTATATTCCTTCCTATGAGAGTTTGTTTATTCACTAAATGGTTACTGTTTAAAGCAGTGAGCAAAGACTTAAAGGCATGTGTTCTACAACGTTGACAGTTAGTGAAGAAAGAGCAGTCATTACCTACGTAGTTTAAAAATTACTGATTTTTTTTTTAAATTGGAGCAATTTAGGAGGGAAAATATACAAGAAAGAAATGACGTGTGACAACCCTTTCCTCCACAGTCCACACGGGGAATGTAGGGAGCTCAAAATAAGGAAACAGTGTGAAGGGAGACAGTGTCCAGAAGAGTACGTCAAACTACTATGCTCCCTACAAAGAACTATTTTTTTGTTGGTGTGTTTATGTTTCCACAAGTTCCAACTTTCTTTGAACACATACATGCCAAATCTGTTACATACTTATGATGTCATTCTGAAAAGTATCAGCTCTTGTGCTTAGAGCTACATAACACAGAAGATCTGTTTAAGTTTATTATGGTATGCAGTGATTCTACTCTATATTGTTATGTACTGTGGTCACCATGGGGCACAATCGTGTAATGAGGCGGACTATATGATTGTTTATGAATCATTCAAATGCTTTGATCAGTAGCACAATTCTGATTTAGCTTGGTGTGTTTCTTTATGTGCGCTATTCTTTATTAATGGGGCATAACTGTCCTCATTAGCAGTACAGTGTTTCTGCCGGTTGGTGTGCAGCATGCCCGATTCTTAATGAAGCGCCCTGCACTTGAAATCACCTGATCAACCACTCATCACCTTATATTGTTTCTTAATAACACTGAATCTGTACGTTCATGCCTTACTTCCTGCTCAGTTGTACAATAAAAAAAAATCTTTCCTTTCATTGATGTTCATGCACTGGCCAAGACATTAATTTACACTTATCACACATCTCATACAATATTGTAATGTGACATAAATTCAATAATGCTTTCTTAAATGCCTTCTTATAGTACAAATCTACACATCTCCTGCAGTAAACTGAACTACTAGGAACTGTGACCTGCAGAACTACATTTTGGGTAAATTGTGATTCCCTCACTTTGTCAACCAACTGTATTTTGAGTAGCATAGCACTGCTTCATTTTTTCCATCCTTATAGTTACTTAGCTACTTACCCACACTTTGAATGACTAATAAAGTACATTTATGGCTTTGAAAGTACTGAGAGGGAATATAATATACTTCTACTGTACTCTCTTTCTAAGAGAGATGAGATTGATAATGCTGTGCTACAGTGATTGTTTTCTGTTCTCAAACTTCATAAATGATCCCCTTGATAGTTAACTTTGAATTAGATGCCATTCTATCCACTAGCAAATCTGCCATTATTTCAAGGGAGATGGTAAAGTGTGTTACTGCATTCTAGCTAAATCAGAACCTCATTCAGCCAGTATTACAGATTCACAGACTGAAAAAAAAAAGAAATCCAGTGCTTTAGAATACAGACAGTGTAGCTTTCATAAAATATGCATGGTAGATAAAAGAACCTTTCTGAAACCTCTTGTGTATGAGAGAATTCCCATCTTACCTTTCCACTGGACACTTGTTGTCAACAGAGTTAGGCAGCCTACACTATACAGGAATATCAGTTCCATTTCCAGCAACTACGGTAGCTAGTGTGATGTGTTCTTATCCATTACAGATAGAGCTATGCTCATCCTTTGTATATCCCCACAATACTTAGGCAAATATCCTCTCAAACACTGGCTGATGCATTCCAGAGTTTGCTCAGTGGGAGCTTCAGATTGAAGTGAATTAAAGTAGAAACTGCAAAGGCTGAGGAAAGCTGATATTGACATATTGATTAAGGTGGAAGGAATGTTTTAATTGTCATCTTCAGAGAGGCCGTTAGGTTGTCAAAGTCAGTGTATTTTCCCATACCTCAAGTGTTTCAGTGGTGTCTGCTATACATAGGTTCATTGGTTCACAGGTAAGTACTAGGCTTGCTGCCCTTGTAGACCACTTTAAGCCTAGACAATTTATCTTTTTGTTCTTGAATTAACCTATCCCATTTGGTTAGAGATTGGCCTTACTCATCCTGTGGCCAATAATTATATATTACCCCTAATAGAATAACTGGGATCATGCCATAGAAACTTTGAGGGGACTCATGCATGCGATAAAGCATTTAGAAACTGCCTCTATCCATTAGTAGTACAGGGGGGCAGTCTTGGGGCAAATTTTCTGCTTCTCATCCACAGATCCAAGTAGCACTTGAATAAGGACAACAAATAATTGGCATAATGTGTATGGGGGAGTCTGTTCTACAGCAGTGTATACCTGTCCCTCCAAACCATTCTGTTGATGCTGCAGAAGGGGATTATATCCCTAGACCAAGTACTTCTGATGCCATGGACTTGCTGATGTGCAGTAAATCCATCAGTACTGGGTCAGAGTATGACTTGTATGTCAGACACAGGTCACCTCTTAGCAGTCTGTAGGATACCTAGTACAGACTTTTATTCATTTCTTTGTTTTTGCTGGTTTGTTTTCATTTCCTGATCTATTCTTTATTTCTATCTGATATCCTTAATGCCTTTGCTTAATGATTGTGTTATGTCTAAGAAAAGGCAGTAGCAAAATGTCTGTGTTATAACATGTCCCCCTTTTCTATATGGGCAATAAAACGTGGATTTTTTCATGACATCATGAGCTCTTGATAACAAGTATGCATCAACTGTTGAGACATCTTATGAGACAAATGAAAAGAGAACAAAGCATGCCTGGCATTCATAAAGTTAATGGATTAAATAATTAAATGAGTTAATTACACTCAGTGAATAATTGACAATAAGTGCATACTCTTAAGATATTTCAAAACGTATGTAGAGATTAAAATGTCTCTTTGCTGTATATAAATGCTTACTGACTGTAATATTTAAACAAATGTATTTTAAACTTAATTTCTGGGTTAAGACATCCTGCATACAATGTGTCTTCACAAAATGTCATACAATGCCATTTATTTACAAAATAACTATCCTTATAGCTTTCAAACATGTAGTTTCTAAATTAAAATAAATCTGAACTGTTGCATAAGCAAGTAAACATCTACTTACATGTTTCCTGTGATTCTTCAAGTGTTAATCATGCATTACTGTTCTGCAAAAGCATGACACGGGAAAGTGGGGATTTCTGCAGTGACCAATTTAACATATGCTGGTTTAATTACTACGACAATACATCATTTACAAATGTCCAGTACCAGCTAATTCATTTTAAACAATACAAATGTCCAGTACCAGCTAATTCATTTTA
Source organism: Protopterus annectens (assembly GCF_019279795.1). NCBI lineage: Eukaryota > Metazoa > Chordata > Ceratodontiformes > Protopteridae > Protopterus > Protopterus annectens. Next base: position 712,859,555 of record NC_056731.1, read on the forward strand.
AACAATTCCTGGACAAATTTATTGCTGTAACTAGATAAAGTTAAGTTTGCTTGCAAATTGCCACACAGAATCCCTGAGGGATACATCTGCTCTCCGAAGCTTAGCACTAGACTTAGAAGTGTGATTTGCTTTCAGAGTCTGGGAAACACTATGATGGCATCTGCAGCATTTGCATCACTTTGATCAGGCATATACATTATTTTAGCCTTGTACATTTTGACCAATCATGATGCTGCATTCCCTGACATGAATTTTATAAATCTAAAACTGAGGGTGTGAACACTAGAAATAAAACAGGCAAACAAGATACATTTAATCATAAAGTGTGCAGAGAAGGTGATATAATAACAAACGGACATAGCCACTACATAATCTCAAGCAGTAGGCAAATGCATGCCACAAACAGATTCAGGAAATTGTCAAACTGAATTCAGTTAATTCTTACTGTTCAAAAATCTAAGGGGCAGAGTGGCACATTGCTTATTTATTATTTAGATTATTCAAATGATACTAAATTACCCAGGAGCTAACTCTATCGTAAAATACAAAATGTAAAACACAAAAATGTGCACATGGTTTGAACATTTTCTGCAGATGTGTACTCAGTATATCTAGTAATTAGTAATAAAGGGCCATGAAATCATTATAGTTGAGGATTCAGTCAGGTATTACTTTTCTGTTGTTGATATGGATTTTTTTTTTGCATGTATAAGTGTGCATGTGTGTGTGTGTGTGTGTGTGTGTGTGTGTGTGTGTGTGTGTGTGTGTGTGTGTGTGTGCAGGTATATATGTGTGTGTGTGTGTGTGTGTGTGTGTGTGTGTGTGTGTGTGTGTGTGTGTGTGTGTGTGTGTGTGTGTGTGTGTGTGTGTGTGAGAGAGCATCTCTGATTATTAAAGTGCATTATGACATTTCTTATGCATCTGTGTTTTCCTGTTAATTTTATTTATGTGTATAGTCCTGATATTAAAGTAATATATCGACATTTCCATATACATCACTGCATTTGATGAGTCAAGTGCTGCAATATATGTTTCCACTTGTCTTTCCTTACATTTTTGGACCATTTTTTTAATCAAAGCTTTGAAACAAAATTACCAAAGAACAAAATCAACGAACTTTTGACTGTAGTTGAAACTACTTTGATGCTTCACTATTTTGGATTTTCAGGATTTCTGCTATGCTGGTTGGAGAACAGTTTCCCAAGACACTGAAGGAACTGGCGTTCATTGATTTTGTTTGTTAATCAAAGCTTTGTAAACCTTTTATTAACCCATGGCCTGAATAAGCATAGTTTTTCTTATTATGGCACCCTGGGATAGCATGCAGTGGGTCCAGAAACGTTAAAAAGTTACTTTCAAACATACACAGTGGTGTGCTCATTGAAGTCATGCTTTTCCTGCACTGACACCACTGAGGTTAAAGTTTATTGTTTTTTACTCAATTACATCAGCATATAGAACTGCATATTTTAAAAGTAATTTTCTTGTTTTAGAAAAAGCCAAAAATGTTCCCTGGTAAGGTAAATTACTATTCATCAGTTTATGCACCACATGCCTTGGTGCAAAGGTATGTTTCAGAACGTTGGTAAATCGCTTTAAAGCTGCAAGTGGTTTGAAAATGAAATAAGGATTTGATGCTTTAGTTTCAATGCAGGCATAGTAGTGCCACCTATCCATTTTTTTAGGACTATCCAGAAATCAAACCAATTGTCTGGTAGTCTGGAAAATACTGAACAGATTCAGGTATTCTGTTTCAAAAAAA